>NW_014569571.1:83986-129407 GCF_001313835.1 Polistes canadensis
GAAATAATTGTTTCATATTATATGAATAATAATTTCATATATATATATTTCACACATAAGTTATATATATGAAATTATTATAACGATTAAATGTGTGTTAGAATTGTAAGAGAATTAAAATAAAGGAAGGGTAATATTTTTTGTGAATTTCCAAAATCATTTATTTAATACTCGAGTCACGAACTTTGAAGAGACATGGAAGAGACGGATTAAAAGGTTCAACAAACCATTACAAGTTATATATGGGGGCCATGTGCCGTTAAATCCTGACAAGTGACAAAATACAGGAGGTACCATTCGCTATCGTGATAAAACGTTAAGGGGATAAGCCTACGAGTTGTAATTCCGAATAGTTTTACTCTAGTCTTTTATTTATATGTATGTAGTCTTTTATATATATATATATATATGTATATGTGTGTGTACATAAATTTCTAATGATAAAGGTTCATTTTCAAATATGTATGTACTCTTATTTACACAAGTATAATATTATACTTATGCATTTAAATATGTTGTTGTTACTTAATCTGTAAGGAAGATCGCTAAATGATTTCGTTCCCACGAATATTCTTGTCAACCTCGGACAAACTTTATTTGGCAGTAAGCGTTGTTATTCGAGAAAATAATTAGAATCAGGTGAATCATTTTAATTCACAGTCATTTTAATTTAATATTACAATTAAATCCACTTATATAATCATGGATAATTTTTTTTTTTAATAATAATTGCAAGTTGCAATTCGTCTATATAAAAAGAAAAAAACACAGACACAAAAATTAAATAATTTATATAAAATTAATTGCAAACAATTCATCTCTATTGTTGAAAAACATTTTCGTTTATTTATATTTTTATTTTTTTATTTTATCTTTTTCTTCTTCTTCTTTTTCTATACAAACCCCATCGTTATTAGTCACGCTCTAGAAAATATTCGAAGGTGAAGAATCTCAAATTATTTTCGAAACACGATCCTGACGTAATAATAATTTTCATAATTTCAAGTTTCGAATGATGAGTTGATGACTTATTAGAGTCTAAAAAGAAAATAAACGACTACCGTGATCATAACCACGCGATCGCGCTATCATTACCACGAAATTATTTATCTGAAAGTTAAATAAAAATAATAATAATAATAATAATCGTCGGACGCGTTCGATCAGTTTAATCGAAAATGTCAATGCTCGTGGATGACTGGTGAAAGAAAATAAACTTTGAAGTCGATGATATCACGCGAAAGCGAATTCCTATTACTATGATTATTAAAAATAAAACGAAACTTTTTAATAAATAAAAATTGCAATTAGATTTCAGACTATATCAACTAATATCTTTAATTATGTTCGGTATTTATTTATTTGACGTCATGCGAATGCATTCTTCCTTCTTTTTTTTCTATTTATATATACCTATATAAAAATGTGATCTAATAATTCTATTACATAATGTGATCTATTATTATTATTTTATCTATTAAAAAAATGTGATCCAATTATTTTATTATATAATGCGATATATTATTATTATTTTATCTATTAAAAAAATGTGATCCAATTATTCTATTATATAATGTGATCTATTATTATTATTTTATCTATTAAAAAAACAAATTAATTGTAAATCTCTCTCTCTGAAAATACTAAATTCTCTTACGTAAAAAAAAATAATAATAATAATAATAAAAATAAAATTAAAAATTAAAAATTAAAAAATGTTAAAAAAAAAAAAACGTAGCAGAGAGTGTAAGAACGACCTTAACCTCTTTCGTGGGATAGCCCAAGGCAAGATATTTCCGTCTGGCGTACTTTCGTCCTGTCTACCAAAGAACAATCGATCTTTTTTACTCTACGTGTTGTCTCAGGAACGTAAGGAGGAGTAGACCAGTGGAAAGGACAATGACATTGACTGTCGTCGTTGTCTTCGTCGTGACCATGACTCGACTATGCTGCAATTACTATCGAGTTGCCTTTGCTCAGCCAGTCATCCTCTTCCTTCTCGTCCTCCTCCTCCTCCTCTTCCTCCTCCTCCTCCTCCTTCAACTCCTCCGCCACCTTCTTTATCATCCTTTATGCTTTATCCTTCATCCTTCATCCTTTTTCATCGTCCACTTCTGTTAATCCTTTTTTTACGTCATATCTCGACGCTTCGAGCGACGAATTACCGTCGTACACACAAACACATAAATATATGTATATATATTGTATATATATATGTATATGTTAAAATGTTATACGTTTATATGTGTATGTATGTATATGCTTATAGATAGTACAGTGTCGAAGTAAAATAAAGAGGAGAGAAAGCTATCTCTCGAGATGACGCTTAAGTAGAGGCGGATACGTTTGACCTTCAAAGTGGCGCTGACCTTCGCCAAGAGATTTCCCCCTTCCAATGGAAATGAAGTTATCTTTTACGATGTGCTTAACGGTTCTTTTCTTTATTTATAGGTACACTTTTTTTATTTCCTCAAACTTTTCCTTTTTTTTTTCTTTCCCCCATTCTCCAAGAGAATACGTAGATACAACACGTTTATATTTTTTTCGATTTTTATACGTAAAATAAAAAAAAAAGAAAGGGAAAAAATGTTGTCACGAAAAAAAGTATGCAACATTATTTTTGGTAAATAATATTTCAAATAAAATGTTGAGATAGAATAACGTTTACATATTAAAGTTGAGTACTCAATGATATGTCGAACATTTTATTTCGTTGAAGTTTTATTTTTATTCTGTTCTCCATGAGAAAACGTAGACAACATTTATATCTTCTTTTTTTTTTTTTTCACCAAAAAATAAATAAAAATAATTTTGTCATGAATAATAATATATGGACATTACTTTTTTGAAAAAAATATTTCAAATAAAATTTGAATGATACAAATGAAGATTGAATGATCCTTTTACTTTGTTTGTTTCTCTTTTTAGTGAAGTAGAATAACATTTACATATTCTTAAGCTGAGTACTCAACGATATGACGAGCATATTCGACGAGAATTGATGTTAAGCCTTTAAGTTTACTTCAGTTCCTCTTTCGTTATTATGCAACCGAGTAAACCGTTCAAGATTAAGTCGGCAAATCTTGAAATTGTCGCTCCGAGCTAAAATCATTTTATTTGAAGAGTCGTTAACGTTTAAGCATATATCTTTCTCTTTCTCAACGAATATGTCTACGTCTGGTATAGTCATTTTTAAATACTACTCGATTACGTATCGACGTGTTCATTTTGAAAATCATCTTATGTGATTATGTATTAAACAAAAATAAATTAACATCAAATATGTGTGTAAATAAATATTTATATATTCAAGTATAATTTTAATTACCATTTAATAATTTGATATTAGAAAATTTATATAACAAAATATTATAATAAATATGTATATTTGGTTGCAATTAATTATGCAAGTTTAATAGAAATATTTTTAATTACTAGATTATTTGGGTTCGTTTCAAAAATAATCTCTTTTACAATTAAATAATAAAACAAAATATAATATATTAATTATAATCGAAATGTAATCTTTTATAATTGAAAAATTTATTAAAACAAAAAAAGAATTTAATGATAAATAATAAAGAAATTAATATATTTTTTTTGTATATCTCATTAAAACATTAAAAAACAACATAAGTTTTTAAACAAATAATATTTAAGTTTTATATATGTATATAGCAAACAGATTAGAAATGAGTCCAATTGATTCTAATCGATCCGTAAATCTAGCAAAATAATAATAATGCTAAATAAGACGATCTTTTTCAACGTAACAATTTTTAAATCCAACAATTTCTAATCAATAATACATCGTTACGAAGATAATTTAACACGCAATAAAAATAAAAATAAAAATCACGATATAACTATGAAAAAATCATAGAAAATAATCTAACGAACAAAAGTACGTGAAAGATCTCGTATTAAAAGTTAAGTACTATACAGTGAGTTTAAATCACGTTAATTAAATACCTGCTACGGAAGTGATAGAACTCGATTCTCAGGAGGATCTCGCGAGATTAACTTTACGAGGATTCCTTCGCGACTGTTCACGATGGTTACTTCTATATATCTTTTTCTTCCTCTCTTATTCGTATAATAACAATGGCTGCGACCTCTGAGGAATGTTTAAAGGATGGTTAGAAGAGAATCGAAAACAACGACGTTCCTTACTTGCAATACATTCAAACCACACGCGTATCCACCGTTAACACGCACACACACACACAAACGTCATACGCACATAAATAAATTCGAAAATGAAAAATGTGATCTAATAAATAATTCCACGAGAAAACATAAATATCTTTCAGAAAAATATTATAATTAATATAAATAATTAAAAAAAGAAAAATAGAATGTAAAAGAGAGAGAGAGAGAGAATAAATTTTAAAAGTATTTCTCTCCCGCGTGTTTAGAAATCGTTTCGTTCGGGGGATTTTCATTGGGCCCCATAAAATATTATTCGAGTACGAAAAGGGGTAAGAGAATGAAAAATAAAAATAAAAATAAAAATAAGAAGAAGCTTCTCTCTTCCGTTATCCTTTCTCTCTTTCTTCGTTCCTAGCCGATCGTTAAATCGACGAACCTGACTTTTACGACGACTTGAGTTTCTTCCGAGACCGGAAGACTTCTCTCTTTCTCTCTCTCTCTCTCTCTTTTGTATGTGTGTGTGTGTGTGTGATGTACGTGTAAGAAAGAAAGATAGATATATCTGCGTAGAAATCCTCTTCTCTTTTGAGAGACGCCCTTTTACGACACTCACAGTTCCTTTTCCTTACCCCACCCATCCTCTTAGAACCCCAGTGGTTCATCCTTCCTCAGAACCAACCCAAGGACTACCAGGATACGATCGTTAAATGCACGAACGATCGATGATAGTTCTCGCCATTTACTATGAGATCTAGCTCACCGACAAGATAGCTTTATTTCTTTTAGCTTTTGTTGTATTTTTGCTGGTTTTTTTTTTCTTTTTTTTTTTCTTTTTCGTTTCATTCTCTTTTTCTTCCTTCTTTTTTTCTCCCCCTTTTTTTCTTTTTTCCTTTTTCAATTACCATTGTTCGCGTTCGTCCTTATTGTTCGTTCTCTTTATTAGATCTCGATCGTTTATCCAAGATTTATTGGTTATATCGTTATCTGTGTTAATTTCGCGTGAGATTTATATATCGATGATCTTAAAATATAATTAATTGAAATGTTCTGTGTAATTCTTTTTTACTGTTTACGTTTATTCTATTCGAATAATACTTAGGATTATTGGCAGACATGTTTTTGTTTTCTCTTTTCTTTTTCGTAATAAAATTTCACTTCGATACAAGAACGATCATCATCATAATTGTTCAATATATAAATTAGTTTCTTTAATGGAATATATTTAAAAGGAAATCGAATAAAATAACGAATATATTATGTAATATATTTTTTACGCGTTGTCCAACTATTGTAATTTATCAAATTCAGAGAAAATCAATGATATTGTAGATGTGCGTAAAATGTCCAATTACAAAATCAATTTCTGGTAAGAAATTTTCATGCGTTAAAATATTATATAATTTCTAGAAAAAAGATAATTGATATTAATGATTTAACGTCAAATATTTTTCAACTTAATAAGCGTTATAGAAACAAGAGATCAATTTTTCATGTAGTAGAATTAAATTTTGACTAAATAATTATTAATCGAAATTACTTTGAGTGTGTAAAGTATTTAGTTGACGTCAAACAATTGATTTGGGGAAATTGAATAAAATAATGAATTCAAAACTTGTCTATTGTCAAATCCTTATAAATACGAGTAAAAAAAGTGATCTTATTAAAAATAAATGAGACAATTTAACGGAGATGATGATTCTTAATGAAAATAATCTAAGCATATCCTTGAAAGAGTTTTCATGATACTTCGGTATTTATGTGTAATCGCTTAATTGCTAGCTCGATAGTAATTTCAGGAGTATCAAAAGGAATCGAAAGAAACTACTACCTCTTTTACGTCGATATTAAAGGTGATTTCCGACTTGTGTTCCTCTTCCTTCAAAAGAAAGGAATCTGCCACGCATGCACACACATACATACACACGAAGCATCCGCATCCGTATCCACATTTACAAACATTCATACGTATATACGTAGAGAGAGAGAGAGAGAGAGAGAGAGAGAGAATTGTAAGATCTTTTAAATCTTTACGTGGTAGTAAACAGAGAAAGATGCTCATAAAATGTTACAAGAAAGAAATAGAAAGAGAAAAGTTAAATCATAGTATCTAACAATTTAGTCTAGAAAATGTTTGACAATAATTGTAGACATTTTTTGTTCATATCATTAGTGTGTTTGATCATTTAACAATAATTATTATATAACAATAATAGTAATAGATAAAGAGATAGAAATATAAAAGTAGAAAATCAAAGTAGATAGAACAATTAAGATTTATCTTTAAAATGTTTGACGATAATTGATAAGAATTTGTTCATGTTATTATAATCGGATCATTTAACAATAATTATTCTATAACAATAATAATAATAATAATAATAAATAAAGATAAAAATAAAAGTATGATCACACAAATCTGTAGCCAACAATTGAAACTTGTCTTGCAAATAATTCTAGGAAATTTTCCATGTCATGATCATGAGCACGATCAACTAACCATAATTATTAATAATAATAATAGTAATAGAAATGGAAATAAAAGTAACATTATCACAAATACGTTACCAATTGAAATTTGTCTCTTTAAAATATTGAACAATAATAATTCGTTAAGAATTTTAATCAAGTTATGAGCTTGATCATCTAACAATAATTATAATAATAATAGCGATATATGAAAGAGAAAGAAAGATAGAACAAAATGGTCTTATATCTATGTAAGTAATCGTTCGTTCGTTCGTTCATTCGTTCAAGAGGAAAACGGTATTGCATGGTATTAGACGAGTAATAACAAGTATATAACCATGTCCTACTCTCGATACTTTAGTTTATACTTTTCTTCATTTTCCACTATACACCTTCTCTTGAAATTATAGTCTATTTATTTTTTTTTTTTAGAATTCTTTTTTCTTTTTCTTTTATTCGTTTTCTTCTTCGTAATACCGTTTAAATTTGACGACGTCTTTAAAAGCACAATATATATACACATACATACATACATGCATACATACATACGTATATGTAACTACGTACTTACTTATTTACTGTAATTTGAATAGGCTGAGTTTAATTGCGCTTGCTTGCCCGTTCGTTCGTTCATTCGTTCGTTCGTTTCTTAGTTCCCAGCTAGTATTCTTGTATAATCATGTAAACGAGCACGTCGAACTTACAACGATCATCATTTACATACGATCTTCTTTTTCTATCCCTTCTTCGTCATTTTCTTGACTATTCGAGTGAATTAACTAGATTCCTTTTCAACTTGTTTACTCAGTTACATATTTTCTTAATCATCCAAACGCGTTAATGTTCAGTTTACATAATCGGTAATTCTACAATATTGATAATTTACAAGATATCAGCAAAAATTGATTATTAAATATTTTTGACAAAACAAAATGTGTTTAAATAAAATATAATAAAATAAAATATGATATATATCGTGCATACAATGGAAAAAAAAATATATATATTATTATTACCATCATTTATTTGAATAAAAAGTACCACAATTATTTAGATATACTAACAATTCAGATATCATTTATTTGGTAAACCTAACAATCGGTAAAGATCGAAATAAAAATTATAGCTGTATTCCTAATATTATTTTCTTTTATTCTCTTTTTTGTCTCTCTCTCTCTCTCTCTCTCTCTTGTTGTTACGAGTCTCGCACATTAACCTTAACGGTTCGTTTCTTCTTTCTTTAAGAATAAGCGAAGAGAGGAAAGAGGAAGGAACACTCTCTCTCAGTGTTGAGGCCATTCCTTTACCAAGCACAGAAAACCCTCTCACTTTCGTATTTGCATACCGGACAATATTTTTTCTTTCATCTAACACATACGTCCATTACACGTTTCCATTGTATCTTACAACAACCACACGATAAAACTAATCTATTGTAAATGAACTTAAAATTCCTACATAAGTTCTCAACTAAGAATGATTAATATGTAAATCAATAAATGCATATGTGCGCACATATGCAATAAAAATAAATATTATTATATATTATTATATAATATTATATAATATGATTAATATGTATATTATATATACTAATAATAATGTAATATTATATATATTATATAATATTACAGATAATATGTGATAGGTGATAATAGAATATAAAAATATGTTAATGTTTTTATTAGAGGTGTAGAACTTAATTTGGTAGCTTTATGAATATACATAAATACAATAATATTTGATATATGATTACATAATAAAAATATATGTTAATGTAATTATTAAGTGTAAAAATTAATATTTAGTGCTTCTGTTTTTATAATAAATTTAATATTCATTTATTTGTGACACAGATTTTATTTCTACAGATATTAAGTAGAATTCTATATTACTATTACTATTGGTAATAGTATTCTACACCTATAATAGTTGAACATTTAATAGAAAATTAGAAACGATGAATTGCAATTTTTTGTTCTCTCTCTCTCTCTCTCCTGTCTCTCTAATAATGTAATAAAAATTACATATTATATTTTTATACGCGTATATATCTGTTCATATACATTTAATTTGATATAATAGTAAAGACGTGCCAGTAGAAGTTAGGTGAATTCATCTCGAACGGTTAATACACGATAATCGTGAGTCCGTTTTTACAAAAAAAGACAGTATGAAAAGAAAGAGAGAGAGAGAGAGGGAGAGAGAAAGATAGAGAAAGGTATACTAGACATAGACCGTTCTCAATACAGAATGATCCACGATCTATGAACACATACATGTGTGTGTATATATCTATCATAAAATGAACGGAGATGATGAACAGCTGTTGGGTTTGTTCGTGACGCACAAGGTCGCTCCGTTACCTCGAGATTTCGAGGTCGTCCACGTCCTCGTCCCAGAAACTTAGGGATAAGGGGATTTACTTACGGTACATATGTACAATATTACATACACTATCAACCAAAAGTATGCTGTGATATCTTTCAAAATAGATTATACCGATTTAATTGAATTATCTTTGAAAACAATTTTACATATAAAATTTCAAACTTTTGTTTGATAGTGTACATACACGTTTTCTATGTTTTACATAGGTGAATAACATAAGTAGTACACGTTGGAAAGATTTTTTGGTGAAAAAGAAAAAAAAGAAAGAATGAAAAACCAAACTAAAAGTAAATTTATCTTATATTTTTTCAATAATTTTTTTCCCCCATTCTCAATCGTCATTACTTAATGGTATTCATTCGTCGTTGTTGGTGTTGTTGTTGTTGTTGTTGTTATTATTATTGTTAAAATTCGATTTATCCCGTAAGGATTATAATCTCGTATAATTTATTTACGACCGAGAGAATGTAGGTCTACTTATTTTATGCCGAGACGAAACGATAACGACCGTTCGATGTTGTTCATTAATCATTCGATTCAGCAACCGTTCGTTATTGAATAGTACTTTTTGGAATTGTTACGATGTTTTAGATTAGTGCTTTTCATCGTTGGGGTTTAATGTAAGTTGCCTTTTTTCAGTTTTCTATTGATGGTTTGTTAAATTATAGGATTTACCATTTTTTTTCTAGATTTTTATTATAAAATTATGAGATTATCTGTAATTAGTATTTTTATCTATGTAAGAAATATTCCCATGTAAATTGTCTTCTTCTTACATGAATCTTTTTTATAGTGAATAAAATTTCATTCACTTATCTTCATTCCAATACCAAATCTTTAAATATTGCAAATTATTCAAAATCTTATATTAAATGCTAAAAGTACCATGAACGGTCAAATGACCGTATCCTGTTATTTGTAAAGATGTGGTAATTTGTAAAAAACATTCGATGAAAATGCATAAAATGTATATTATTCATATCTAAATAAAAGAAGGTATACTGTTCACTATCCAATTGACTAAAATCTCATTCTATATATGAAAATATCTTTTTTGACCGCTCACATTAGAAATTGGTATACTTAATGTATCGATAGGTTTACTGTTAACGAAACTCAAAATTTAAATATAACAAAATATTCAAAATACCTACATTAACAAAATAAAAAATTCAAATATTGCAAGATATTCAAAAGCCTGTATTCGCATAACGCAAAATTTAATTTATTATTCAATCTCACGAAGAGAGTATAAGAGAAGTAAATGAAATAAAATAATAGATAACACAAAAAAAGAGAAAAGGAAAAGAAAAACTAATAAGATAAGTGAGAGATTAAAAATTAGTATAAACGGTATATTGTCGAATGTCCCTCTCGTTATCCTCTTTTTCTCCTCGTCATCTTCTTTTCTTTCAGCGGAAGTCTAGCCGGTGGTTAACCGAGCGTGCCGTCGACCTTACGATTCTAACCGATCCGTTATCATCTAGTCAGATCGTGCCGTTGGTTTAGAGTTGTAAGAAATCCTCCAAATGATAGTATGCACCTGCCAGACATATATCTCATTATTCCTGAAACTCCGTAGTATTACACGAGAGTGAGAAACCTATCAAAAGAAAGAAACACTACATAACAGAGAGAAAGAGAGAGAGAGAGAGAGATAAGTTAGCCTGAAGGTAGGCAAGGTCGTTTTCACGTTGAATTTCAGGGTCACGTCCTCAACCAAGGCTACTCGTTGACGCCCTGAACCCGTCTCGACAGCTTTTTCCCTCCAATGAATACTTTACACATCCTGTTGAAAACATTTCAAATCATTATCAACATTACACCATCATAATCACCATCAGCATCATCAACACTACTGTACCACCACTATACTACAAGGAACATTGCTACGACCTACTAAAACGATAAATGCATAAATATGTAGTATATGAGTCTACCACCACTTTGAAATTGTTTTACGTTGTTGGAAGAAGTAAGCCCTGGGCGATGCATTCGTTAGATCGTTTTACGGACCAATAGTATACCTCAGACGTTAGGGTAACAACGTGTCAGTTGTTCTAACGGTGCCTACTCTTCTTTCTATTTCTATTTCTATTTCTATCTTATTATAAGCATTTATATTTATTGTATATCTGCTTTTGTTTATTTAATTGATAGAAAATTCATAGGTATGTTTAACTTGCATGTGATAATTGCTTTTTCTTATTAATTGTTTTGTTTTATTATTCAAAGCAGATTCTAAGTATTTAATCTGATAAAAAATTGATTTGAACAAATTTAGGAAAAAGGGAGAAAATAATTAATTATTGAAATTATTTCATGATTATTGATCCATCCTATGTTTTTTCTGACATCGTCACTTAAATTTGTTTATTTTCATTCATTTTATTATGAATTATTATATTACAAAATGTGTGAGAGCCAAAAGTTTTTAAGTTGATTAAAAAAATTTTCAAACAATGTAATAGATTTTTTAAATCACTTAATAACTTTGAACCATCCTTCAATTTAAATAAAAAGTATTTCATTATTTCGAAAAATCCAAACGATCATTCCTTTCAATTTAAACAACGATAAAATTCATATAAAAAATATTTGCCGACTCGTTTCGTTGATCGTAAGATTAATCGTGCAACTGCAAGTAGTACGAGTCGAGCATTAACGAAACCCGCCATTAAAACTTCTCGTTAGATTTCGTTTTAAAGGAAAATTTGGTAAAAAGATGTTTAATGGAGGGGGGGGGGATTAAAAAAGAAGAAAATTGAATTGCAACGGTACGGTAGACGGGTGTGAGTATTTCTTGTGGCCGGAAATAAGCCCCGGGCTCGTTCTCACAGTTTCCACGGTTTGCACGAACGATCTTGCGAACTGAATCCAAGGATCGGTCGGGTAATGCGCGTTAACCAGCTCGATCTAACGATCTGTAACCGCCTTTAGGCTAGGTAACATCTATTCTTCTTTTTTCTTACATGGTCCAGAAACTTTCTACTCGTCCCTTTTATTTCCAATATTTTTTTTTTCAATAACAGAATAATCCAACGATAAGTTAAATTCTAATTGTATTTTTTGTTGACGATGAACAGGTTATATCTAACTATACGCAAAGTTAGCACAAGTAATAAAGAAATTCATTTCTAATTTTCATCTGATCTGTGTTATTTGAATTTTATTTTATTTCGAGAATATTGGATCAATAAGTTTTGTAAAATACATTTTTTAGCATTTGTAAATAATTATTCATCGATATATATGTAATAGAGATAAGTTTTTTATTGGAGTTTAATAATTATACACAGAATGTATAATAAGATTTTTCTTATAATTATTGATCGTTAATTTAAATTATTTTAGCAGCCAAAGAATTGACATTTACGATCGTAACCGAATACGATAAAATAAATATTAAATATACTCGTGTATGTAGAAAAATTACCAAATGAATAAAGAAAATGTATGAAAAAAATGATATTTTTCGTCAAATTTTCATTGTTAAAAATAATAACAAAAAAAAAATAAACTTATTATAATTTTTCTGTGTGCGTTAAGGATTGATTAGTATAATAAAAATAAAAATGACACGTTAATGTGGAGGTGTAAGTACGTTCTTAAAATTTATCTTATTGTCAGTACATCCACATAATATACAATATTTTCACTAGGTCTTTCCTACTGCAAACAATAAACTCGTAAGAAAATAAGAAGAATAATAATAATAAAAAGAAGACATACATAGAATTATAATTATCTCGCGACCTCGAATGAGAATTCATCTCTATTGTGTTCGAATCAGGAGTGATGCGCGGTAGACCTACAAACGCGACCGATTTTTTGCCACTTACTCGCTCAACGTTACAAGTGTAACTAATAATTTTCACCGAGGTAGAGAGAAGCCTCGGCCTTCTAGGAAATATAATTGTCTTCGAGAAGAGAATATCTTTAAAGAAAGAAAGAGAAAGAGATACATAGAAAGGTAAATTAGGTCGTTTCGGAGGCTGCATCTTTCTAAAGAAGAATTAAACTTGTAAACTTCAAACCATGTACTCTTAATTAATTAATTCTAGTAATCTTATTCTATCTCTTTTCAAATTACATGTTTATACATCTCTATCTTTTTCTTTTATATTCTTGATGTTTACATCAAAAGTTTATTTTATTTATACATATATATTATATAGAACACCAGAGAGTTAACTTATCTATCAGCTGTGATTTTGAACAAAAAAATTGTTTAGAAAATTGTACAAATTTTTATCAATTTGTTTTAGACCACAATTTTGAAAGTGGATCCTTACATTTAAGTTTTTGTACATTTTTATAATTTATGGTGTTTTAGGAGAAAATGAAAAAATGTGGGATAGTCTACTTTGGTTTTCATAGCGTTATAGGTTTGTGTTCATTTTATTTTCAATTATATGTGCAAATATCTCTGTCTTTGTTTTTATATAAAAATTATATTTTATATATATATATTTATTATAAATTATATATTATATTTACATTTATAATACAAAAAAAAACTCTATTTAATTCCCCATATATAATATTTTTTTTCAGATCACACATATACACGCGCGAGTATCTTACTTATTTTTATTAAAACTTCATTAACTTTTTTCGTAATTAATTTGTTTTCTTATACAAAATTGCATGCAGGAACGTACACATTCATCTGTTTATTTATATTATATATATATATTTTTTTGTAATTAGAAAATATTGTCCAAATAAACGAAGATTCCTTTCTACCATTAATTTATTTCGTTGACTTTTTCTTCCGCTATTTTCTATCTTCTTCTTTTAATTTATTACGCATAGAAGAAAATATTATGAAGAACCAGGAACATGCGTGCAGATACACAATGTTCGCCTTTAGGTTCTCGAATGAATTGGCAAGATGAGATTCCGCAGGCTTTGCGCATACTAATCGCGTTTATGTAAGAACGGTAGCAACGGATGACGGTAATAAAAGCGTAAATCACTTTTTGACGTGCCAACCAATCCGGAACGTCGTGGGAGAGAAGAGAATCTTAATACTCCAAGATCTTTTCTATTACTCTCTCTTTTTCTCTCTTTCTCCCTTTTCAAAGGGATTGTATAATCCACTGTCTTCCTTCGTTGTAATTTGTTTCCCTTTCGAGAAACCTTTTCTATCTTTTTCTCTCATGATCGAAGGATCGAAGGATCGTAAAAGTAACGATCACTGACCTCTACTCCAACTTCCTTTTTACCTTCCCTATTTTTATCATTTTTTATATATTATACTTCATTCTCTTTCTGTATTTACGTGTTCACGTGTGTGTGTGTGTGTATATGTGTTATATTCCATGAACAAATTTATCAATAAAGAGTAAATTTGTTTTAAGAAGATTGAAGTTACAATATTTACAATGCAATTAAAGATGATATATGTGATAATTATAGTAATATAAATTTATTTAGAATATAAATTCATTTTTTATATTATATAATTATTGATTATTATTGATTAAATTCTTTAGAATAATATTAAATTAATTCAATGAATTATATGTTAATTAAAAGTTATAGGGAAAATTAATCATTTCACGAGGTATAATATTTTTATTTTTTTTTTTATATAATATTTCTTAGTTTTTTGTTATTTTTGTAACGATAAGACGGGATATTATTTGAAGAAAAGTTACACGTTTCATATGTAAGAGAAAAATAATAATGAATTCGTGTAAATCTATGAGAATAATTGGAGAAGGTCGAAAACATCATAAGATTATTATTCCGTTACGGAGAATTGGAGGAAGAGATGAAACTCTGTTCGAAGAATCGACACCGATCTAGGAAGTGCGTCTTATATTCTATATTCCTTCGGGGTAGTAAAACGATGCGCTTCGTATCATTCCTAGAAGCGATTCGTCGACATCATCCAACAAAAATCAACGAAATAAAATCCATAAGATAACTATTTATATATATAATATATTCTACAAACAATCTTAAACAATAATAAAAATATTTTTTAAAAATTAATCATAGGTAAAATACAAATGAAATAATATTAGCTGAAATTGAGCAAAAAAAAATCTAATCTAATTAAATTCAATATTTACAACCAAATGAACGAAATAAAATCGACTCTTAAAAAGAATTTCAATATTTCAAAAATGAAGAAAAGAAGTAAAATAATTCGATCATAGGTAATAAAACATATGAAATACATGAAACAGTTGTTTGAAGTAATTAAAAATTAAATCTAATATAAACGTATTCAACGTTTATGTTAAATATTTACAATCAAATAAACGAAATATAAAATCGACTTTTAAAAAGAATATTCTATGTTCCGGATTAGTAAACAAAAAAAAAAAACAAAAAAAAAGAAAACCTAATTCGAACATAGGTAAAACATATGAGATACTATCAGCTGGTTGAACTAATTAACAATAAAACTGTATTGAACGCGTATTCTAAATTATAAACGACATGAAGAAGTAACTTAATTTACTTGTAGTTAGAAAATAAAAGAAAAAAAAAAGAAAATAATAAATGAAACACACATCTCGTAATAAATTCCTATTTATCTTTACAGTTGATCGAATTGGTAAAGAGAGTAAAGAAATTAATGAAATGAAATAAAATATAGTGTTAAGTTAGACGAGCAAGTAGGTGAAAGGGTTAAATATAAACCGTTGCAATAGATTGTAACGTAAATAGGATAGATTGCGTAAAGTATGCGTATCTCGATTGCGTTCCTGGCTTCATTCGGTATTGCTTAGCGTATTCACCAGCTGGTGCACGCTATACAACCGATAGTGAGTCTCTAACGGTCAACCGACAGCAATTAGACGAGTTTGAGCATCCGAGTGCGAGTATCCGGCACTTGAATACACATACACACACACATAAATATTATATTATATAGATATATCCTGGAGGGATAAGTCGAGCATTCGTCCTTGTGGAATCTTCATTATTTCATTATTAATATTATTATGACGATTATTATTAATATTATTATTATTATTATTATTGTTTTGCTTATATGCATATTTTGTTCTTCTTATTTCTCGTTAATCATCATCATTCTCGAATAACCCGTTAAGATATTTTTTTCTATCTTTTTTTGTTTCCTAGCAAATTACGATACCCTATGCCAGTAGTTGACCATAAATAAAACGGTGCAAATAATCTAATCGAGTAATTAAAAATAATAAGATAGTTTAAGGTATTTATCTTAGTAATTATCTCTAGATGGTATGAAGAGAAATGACAGAATATTTCTATGATTATTACTACTACAGTAAGCAATGGCGTGTTTTAAGAAGTTTTAGAAAAAATATCTGAGTGAATTCCTATAATATTTACTTGGCAAATAAATCATTCTGAAATATTACATTAAACAATACTACTTTTGTGTATTATTTTTATAAGATGCAATAGATTAAAAATTTGATATAAAATAATTATATTATACTATTCTCTTTTCCCTATTATATTATATTAAGATGAACCCCTTTATTCCTATCTGAAAAAAGAAAATATCGAGTACTTAAACTATAATTAATTTTAACAGAAGCTATTTACAAAGACATGAAATTTCTATTATTATTACAATAATATATCGAAGATAAATGAAAACAATTTGTGTAAATGAAAAATAAATAAAAAAAAGAAGATATTAATTGCTTCAAATTACACACTAATCAAAATGTTCAAATATTATTGAATATAAGTTATTAAATACGTTTAGTGTATATTTAAAGATACATATTCGTAGTATTATAATATAACGGTACACAGGTAGGATATAATTATATAAATAATTCGCTTGATCGAGAAATCTTTCGCACCATATAAGAAACTGATGTTCGAGTTTCGTTATTGCTTTCTCGCATCATTGTTTACACGGATAATTACATAGCCGGTGTGTGTGTCGGTGGTGACTTGGTGCCGAGAATCTACTGGAAAAATTTCGAATTCACTCTTTTTTATATTTCTTTTTATATTTCTTTTATTTTTTTTTTCTCTCGGCGAGAAAATAAAGAGAGAGAGAAAAGGAAGAGCAAAGAGAAGCGAAAATAACGGTCCGTTCCATGTGGCGCCCCGAGTTAAATGTCTCCGACGTTCTCTCGTTACACGAGAGCCGTTTTTACGTCATACATACTTCCCATCTCATCCCAAAAGAGAAACAAAGACGGAGAGAAAGAGAGAGAGAGAGAGAGAGAGAGGGAGAGAGAGAGGGAGTCTTAATAATTTTTTAATCTTCTTTTTTTTTATTATCAAAAAATAATTAATAATTAAACACGATATTTTATAGATGGTTCGGGAAAGAAATTTGAAAATAGTTATATTACAAATGTAATATATTAATTGTTTAGATATAATAATAGAAAAAGAACATTGAATGAAAATAACGTTCTGTTAGAATTATTTATATGAATTTTATAATCTGCACACACACACACACGCAAAATATTATCACTTTTCCTCCCCATAGACTTGAAACAAAGTAACGTGATTTAATCATTCAATGTAAGACTTGTTGATCAACTTTTTATTTGAGAACAAATAAATAATAAACAGAATAATGAAAAAGAAAATACGCGAGAATCAAATCACGAAAACTTTCACGTGTTATTTGAAAAGGAAAAACTTTAGGTAAGTATCTCGAGGATAGTCTCACTGTTAAAATCAAACTTAAATTAATCCTGGTCAAAGAGAGTTTAAAGTGTTTTAACATTAGTATTTCCTAATTAATCAGATATAAGTTAATCAATTTTGAATAAAACAAAATAATATATTAAAAATAATTACGAACATCGTCAATATTTTTCGATTAAAATTCGAATAAATTTAGTCAAAAGAATATAAAGATGTATTTACTAAATACACCACAACGCATACGTACAAATTTATTAATACATGCTTAAATATAAGAGTGTAAGTAACGGGGAGGGTAATTGTTCTTTTGCTTTAATAATCACGTTCAAAGTTAAATATTTTCTAATATTATTATTTCCTAATTAATCAAATATAACAATTAATACATTTTGAATGAAACAAAATAATATTAAAATTAATTATGGACATTGTCAATATTTCGTGATAAAAATTCGAATAAATTTAGTCAAACGAATATAAAGATGTATTTACTAAATACACCACAAAATATACAAATTCATTAATACATGCATAAATATGTGAGTGTACGTAACGGGGAGGGCCATTGTTCTTCCGCGTCGTCTCGTTTCCTCGTCGTTGCGGTTGATCGCTTGGTATTAAATTTCTTGAACGGTCATGCGACCAAGTAAATATGCTCCTCTTTCTTTCTTTCTTTCTTTCTTTCTTTCTTTCTTTCTTTCTCTCTCTTTCTATTTCCATTTTTATTTCTTCCTATTTTCTTTTCTATCTCTAATCGTAGCTCGAAGCGTGCGGAAAGATAAGCGTTACTTGAAATAGAACGGATGCTTTAAGTGTAACACGCCTCTTGTACTTTGCACCTAACTTCTAATTAAACGCTTGTATAAGTCTATCTTTCTCTCTCTTTCCCTCTATAATTCATTGTTTATTTATATCTGTTAATCTTCTCTCATTCTTACAACCATTTTTTCTTTCTTTCTTTCTTTTCTTTTCTTTTTTTCCACGTTATAATTTACGACAATCTTTATCCTCGCAAAGTTTTGTCCCTTTGAACTCGTACCGACTACTATTATACTCTTCGAAACATTTTATTCTTATTTTATTTTTCTTCTTATTCTTCTTCTTCTTAACAATAAGTAATTTTAAAGACAACGTTAATAAATTTGTAAGTTTTTAAGAAACGTACTCGACAGGAAGGGAGTGTGTGTGTGTGTGTGTTTAAAATGAAAATCATGTTATTTATAATTTATATAAATATATAATATTTTCGTAATCTCTCGAAAAAACGAAATTAGAAATTAATTTCAAAAATGAATTTGATCGAATAAATGTTTTCACATAGAGGTATTAAATATAATACATTCGTGGTATCTACGCGAATATTAATTAAAATATTATTGAAATTTTAGAGAGAAAATATTTCAAAGACCAGATGATAAAACGTGGAAAATATTTATATCGGTAACGGGTTTTGTATCAACTACGACATTGAACGACCTTGAAACTTGTAGCATCTTTAAAAATAATAAAAAAGTTGGAAAAAAGATATAGGCGGATTTAAGATTGCGTAGTTAGCATATTTCTAGCATGACTCGTTATTGAAATAACGAATTGACGAGAATAGATCATGGCAATAGTAAAAATCTGAATGAAAAAGGCTTTTTCTTGCTCTATCGAACACGCTTATCCCGCTATCAGAATTTTCATTTTGCCGTTATAACGCTCCTATCACGAATTCCTTATTCGACTATCCTTCCAATCCTTATTTTATTAATAACGATCGATATTTTCATCCTTGATATCTCCGTCTATTGCGGATCAATAAATTTCCACCAGTTTTAATGAGAAAGGTAAAGAGGGAGAGAGAGAGAAAGAGGAATAGATAAAACTTAGACACGTTCTGATGTGTTCATTTATAAGTTGTTGGTTAATGGTTAAGCCATTTGTCATGTGTGAACTCATAAACGAGGTTATTAGGTATCTACCAGCATTCATTTCTATCTTTGCATTTGTATTTGCATATATAAATAAACGTTCGTATGCGTTGAAAAATTTTTTATACGATTTATTGACTGGTTAAGAAAATAATTTCATTGGTCGCGTTTATTGATACCTTCATTTATTCTAAATTTTAAAATCATTTTTTTGTAATCTAATAAGAAACATTTTATAGATGTTATTTGAAACATTCTTGTGTTTTAATCGATCAAGTAGTTTCTTCTCGTGTTATCGCATCAGAAATCGTCTTTTTATTTATAATAAATATGATTATTTCTTGAACAATTTAATCGACTTATTTTGTTTATATTAATAAATGAGATATATATATATATATTTAAATATTCTGAATATTAAAAATATTATATAGTTAATATTTTAAGTATTAAATAAGTTTTTATTTAACATTTGCACATGTGGTAATGTTGAAATTATTTGGATTTATTTTACTTCAATATATAATAGAAATGTAAAAGTAATCGAATAAGTAAAATATTTATTTTATTACTATATTCATTTAATATTTTAATTATTAATAAAATTATATATTCTCTCTCTCTGTATTATAAAACATACAATATTCGAAATATTATTTTTATACTTATTTCATTGATAAAACTTCGTTTCATGAGTAAACACATTACGTACATGCTTAAAAGATTAAAATTCCATTCTTTAAATTCCATATAAACATTTTAATGATTCTATTATATATGCGCTTATTTCATTGATAAGATTTGATATTTAACATATATACACACATGCATGTACATACCAGAAATATTAAAAGTTCGTCTCCCGATGGAAAATTAACTCAGCAGCGAGAAACACACCTTAATAATATGAAGTACGTCAACCGATTAACGTTCTTATTAAAAGTATACAAACAGTCTGACCTTTCTGTTATAATAATCTTATTGTTGAGTATTCGAAGAAATGACATATATGAAAGGTAACTGAGTGTTTACAAAATAACTTAGTAACGTTTGAACAACGGTCGAGGCAACATTGTCGCAATTAGGCAGACAATATCACACAGTTTTCATATTAATTTTATAAAAGTAAGTACATACGTTATATTTTAATTAAATATACTACACATATTCCTAATTATCTCATCAATAATGTCGTTTCTGTATATGCATATCTATATATATATTGAATATTTGAAATATTATTCCGAATATTACAATTAGAAATTTACCATAACTTTATATAAATCTATGTACGTATAATGGAATATAATGTACATATACATATTTATTTCATTAATAATATGAATTTTACTTATGCACATAGATTAAATGTTGTTCTGAATTTGTATAGAAATTTATCATAATTTTGTATAAGTTTATATACCTATAATGGAATATAATGTATACATATAATACATATACATATTTATTTCATTAATAATATGGTTTTTACTTATACATGTAGATAGAATACTAGAAATATTGTTCTGAATTTTACAATTAACAATTAACAATTTCTTTATATAATTTCATGTACATACATATCCATAATGCAATACAATATATAAAGGAATATCTATGTATACGTGTTTAGAAAATATTTTTTAATTTATTTATAATACATTAATCTTATGTGTTAGTTATACGAGAAACTAAATCCTATATTTATCATTAGTAATAATAATTTATAAAAATAATATATCCGACACTTCACATGTATACTTATATCTACCGTAAGCGGTCAAATGACTGCTTAAAAAAAACCATATATTTTCATATAGAATAAAATTTTAGCCAATTGGATAATGAACAATATACCTTCTTTTATTTAGAAATACATAATATACATTTTATGCGTTTTCAGCGAATTTTTTTTACAAATTACGGGACGCGATCATTTGACCACGCACACATGATAGAATTATTATTAATTATATAATTAAGATATAAACTTGAATTTGATATAAAAACCAAAATATAAAATTATACAAAACACGACAAGATCCATATTTAACCGATGGAAGCCTTAAAAAAATATATCAAATAAAATAGATAAATATATATATACGTATTGGTTAATAAAATAGTAAACGATGATAATCATGATTCGCGTGTAGAATAATAAAAATATATATAAAAATGAAAGAAAATATATCTAAATACGACAGTTAGCGAATGACGACGATATTCAGTTGCATTTAAAAGGGGAGATAGGTAAGACAACATCGTTCGCGATTATTCAGCTGGCAATTTGCGTACGTCTACGCTTCTACTACGATTTGCGATGGTAGAAAGCTGGGTAGTGAAGGCCGGGTTGAAAGAAAAAGAGACAAAAAGAGATAACGTGAGAGAGAGAGAGAGAAAGAAATAGGAGAGGGTCTGATCGAATGGGGAGATGCACAAGGATGCAGGCGGATGCACGAGATGTACAAGATGCAAGCAGATGGCCGCGAGGCTCGTCCTCGGCCGTGATAACGGTTCGTTAGACGAAGCGCGTTAACGCGATGCGATTTCTGTCGTCTCATCGATATCCTTACACTATGATATCGATTCTTTAAACTAAGAAAGAAAGAGAGAGAGAAAGAGAGAGAGAGGGAGAGAGAGAGAGAAAGAAGAAGCACTGTAATGCATTTTATATTAGATAAAAGCCTTCTCCTTGTCTATACCCATCGATCTTGTGTTGTTTAGAAAAGGACGTGGTCTGGAAATGATTTTACTTTTTATTTGTATAACTTATTCAGTTTTCGTTTCTCATGTTTTTAGATGCATCGATAAATTGTTGCATTTAAAGAGAGAGAGAGAGAGAGAGATGATGATGTGTATGATTTTGTTAAATTTTCTAGGACGTCGCGTTGTCTGAAAGTTAACACAAGATCCAGTCAATGGATTTTGCTTTTTATTATTTTCCATTGTTTTTTTTTTATTTGATATAGATGTGTGTATGCATGTGGGTTTCTATTCATCGACACTGCGTTGTTCAGAGAAAAATTTGATCTGGAAACTATTCTAGCTTTATTTATTTATTTGTTGATTCTTTCTGCACATGTATATCAATTTTTGTATTTAAGAAAATGGGAGAAGTGTGAATTTTTTAGTTAAATTTTTTTAAAACGTCAGATAACGTCAGATTTTTTTGTATTTTTTTCTACATATGCTTGAGTGTATGTGTGTGTAAATGATTGATATATTCCGTTAACAGGAGAGAATAGAGATTTAGATTATTTGTATTTAATTTTAATTATAAATCGCGTGGATCGAGTAATTTAATATAAGATTATATCAACAGAAATTCAATTAGATTGCTTGTATCTTTTTATTTGTTTAATTCTCGTCTCATAATTTTTTTACTCATATAGATTTTTATAATTGAATTTTTCTAATACGCGTCGCGTGACGTAAGAAAATGTTATCTTATACTCGTGTACTTATGTACGAACACATGTACGCGCGATAGAAATATTTTATTTGATTTTTTTTTTGGTGTTTCTAATATCAAGTTCCAGGATCGAGAAAATAAAATCGTTAAATCGAATAAATGGAAATAAAATTTGATTGTCTCTTAGATTAATTTTATTGTTCATTTAAGAACACATGCGTGTGTACGTAAACGATAAACTATGCCAATAGAAAGAAAGAGACAGACAGATAGATAGATAGATAGATAAATAGATAGATAGATATGTGTCTTTATTCTCGCGATTCCTGGACCGGTTTTTCATCGTCACACCCTGTCGTTTGGACCGTTGATGATTCCGAATGAAATCGTTTCTGCGGACCCAGGTCAGATTAGATTATCTTCCAAGTGAATTGCACTCATTCCGTATAAAGAAAGAAAGAAAGAAAGAAAGATAAAACAAAACGGAACAAAACAAAACAAAATCTTTAACACGCATAATACAGAAAGAAATTGAAATTACTCTTTAACTAGAATTGAAATCGTTTTCTCCTAAGATTGCGTATATCCTTTTATTTCTGACAGTAAACTCGAAAAAAAGGGTTATTGCTTAATGTCGAATCCAAATCGACAAACCGGATCGAATTATCTCGAAAAAGACACAAATATTCAGACAAAGTAAGAAAGAAAGACAGATAGATAGATAGATAGAGAAAGAGAGAGAGAGAGAGAGGATTGAAATGGTTTTGAATCCGGATGGAAATTAATCTCGAACTAGAGAAAGAGTCTTCTTGGATCCAAGCGAATAAATTCCACGGTAGCGATCAGAGTTTTATTATATCCGTGGAAGATTTACGACGTTAGGCTAGGAATAGTATCTTGTGGTACCGCACCTTGAAATTCGACGATGCGTGACGACTTGTAAACGAGTCGAAAATACATAGTCGTTACGGATACACGAAGTTTAATATCATTTTCAACAGGACCATCGGTTATCTTTAACATTTCTATTTTTCAATATTTTAATAAATCCTTTTTTTAACCAAATTGTACAACTCGTAGTACATACAACGATAGTTTAATACACGGAAAATTTTTTACATACTAATGCACGTTATCGTTTGCATTTTAATATGATTTACTGTTACTTTTCTTTTTTTTTTTTAGTTTATATTTTTTACAGAAAAATTTTAACTCACACATACACGCGCGCGTATTCGTATATTATTATTATTCATATAAAATATTAAACACACGTGTTACTATTTTTTTGTTAACTACTCAAAATAATAGACAATTTATTTTTAATTTACAAAATAACACACTCATATTTTAAATATTATTGGAAAATAATGGATAATTTATTCTTCCTACAAAAAATTAGGCACATACACATATACATACATATGTGTTATTAATTTTGTTTTTTTTATATTATACCATTCTCCTAATAAAAAAGATCATTGTTGTTTTTCTATTTAATTTGAAATTAAAGGAATAAAATGAATGAAAATGTAAGCATATATATAAGTCTTACTAGTTGCATATCTTGATTACTCGGTGAAGGTTTCAGGACTCGTACAGGACGACGACTTCGTTTAGCGTCTGCTACCCGTTACCCAGTTAAACTAGCCCGCGGTTAGGAGGATCGTTTTACGACCAGTCCCCGGAACGTATCATCGGACATCCTATTTCTCGTTGAGGCTTCGAATAAGACAGAAAAGATGAGACCGCGATTTAGAAAAACGAGAAAATCAAATCAAATATTAAATAAAACACAGTATGATCGAATTGGTGTCACCAATGCGGATCTACGCATCAAATTTCATCAAATTTCAAATCATTAATATTTCAAACCACATTTAAATTAAACGAAAAGAAAAATTGAAGAAAATTTCGAAGCAAATATCATCCGTTAAAATATTTCCACGTTACGTATATCACAGTGTTTCATCTTGTTTATCTCGTTTATTTTGTTTAATTTATTCATAATAAAATTCATTTGTGTGTGTGTGTGCATGTTTCTCGAAAACAATTAAAAAAAGAAATAAAATAATAACGTATAAATATATCTATTGTATATTTCAAGTAGAGACGTTTCTTCATTCTATTCAGTAAGATTGAGTCGTCAAGAATAAAAATAGAAATAAAGTAAAGGAGAGATGAATAAAACGAGTCCATAACTCTTTTTTAACGAATCAGATCAAAGAGAATAGTAAAACCAATATCGTACAATAATGAAGAGACACCTGCCGTTTGAATATTTCTTTTTTTATTATCTCTTTCTAGATTATTCTTATACAGCCCTTTAGGAATGAATAAAAAAAATACAAAAATACAAATACAAATATAAATAAATGGAAAAAAAAAATAGAGAAAAGAAAGAAGCATAAGGAAGGCGGATATTTCGTTGTCTCTCGTGGTCTTACCGATCGAAGTTGAAAAGAAACCTTGAACTCTCTCGCATAATTCTTAGCACGAAAGAGTCTTCGTAATCGAATCGCAGCGGGATCGACTCCTGCAGAGAGAGTCTATTTGCCTAATGGCCAACCTCTCCAAGAAATTATATCCGAGTACGGGAAGGGTGATCCATTCGTGTTGATCGACGAGTCCGACTGGTACAATAACTCACCGACCACTTAATTCAAAGTCTTTTTACACACACAAAGAGACAAACGTAAAAGAATTGAAAAAGAAGAAGAAGAAGAAGAAGTTATAAGAAAATTTTACATGAAAATTTACTATTCTCAAATAGAAATTGTACTAACGTTGTTAATATATTTAATGATAAGGTATCACAGGAAACTTGGACATAAAAAAGAAGTAGAACTTAATTTAACTAAGTTGGACGTTTCGTTCCTTTATTGGGACTTCTTCAGCAACTGGAAATTTTATTTTATTATTATTTCTTCTATTACGTTGTTGATATACTTTGATCATTTGATTTTTGTACATTCTTTTTTCTTTTTGGTTTCCTTTTTATTTCTTTCTTTTCTTTTTTTTTGACGTTTAAATAGAGAAATCGATGTTAATCGTTTCGATTCAATTTATCGTAGAGATGAATATTAGATTTAGTATAATAGAAGTAAATTAATATTGATATTTAGTTCATTGGTGAGTTGATTGAACAGGTTAATTGATGCTATTCCACAGGTGTTCGTTAGATTTTATTTATATTTATTTGAACAGTGTTTCTTTTTATACTTGTTGAGTTGCTATTTTGTAATTTAAATGGTCAGCATATATAACGTACACACAAACACACACACACATATATGATGTTATTTGCATAGCTTTTTCATATAAATTCAATATTTTTTTATTTAAAATATAAATTTTAATTTGTTAAACATTTGCAATTAGATCGAAGTTGAATTTAACCAAATTGCATATATTAATATATTATTTTAAAATATTGACTAAAAATGTTTAATAATGCTTATCCACATAATATTAATTAGATTCATAATATAGTTTGTAATTTAATAAAAATAAAGGAATAAAAATAATTTGATGTAAAATTTTTTGTAGTCTTATGTTAAAAGAGAAATAAGATAAATAAGATATGAATTTATCATTAGAAATTTTTGTTCATCTCTCTAATCTCGAAGTTAAAAAAGACAAATCGTTCTAACTATTTCGTTTCAATTTATCGTACATGACTATGAGATTAAGCGAATTACGATTAGATTACATTCATAGATAGAATTATAAAATAGATTACATTCACTCTTTGCTTTTGGTTAACTACACACGCTAATAAACGCGATTCCAGATGTGCATTTGATTTTATTTCTATTTATTGAATTAGGATTTTGTTAAATAAATGATCAATATACATGAATAATACTTTGTTAAGAATAAATAATTATTTATTAGTAAAATATATACTGCTCTTTTATATTAATAATGATCATTTCTTTAAAATATTATACAGAAATTAAAAAAAAAAAAAATACTGATCCAATAAATATTATCCTAATCCGTTGGCTTTATTTATCAATTAATCATTTCTAAATGTTAATAACACGTAAATCATTTTACAAAAAATTCGCTGAAAAAATATTTTACACATTGATTTTCGTATTTTATTTGAAATACTTCGTCATAAATCCAACTGATGAAACTTGACATGAATTTATTTATTTATTAATTTATTTATACTCGCCATCTCTCTCTCTCTCTCTCTCTCTCTCTCTCTACTACTATGCGTGTCTCACGAAACGCGATTAAATGTAATCAATAAACCAACGATAAATTAATCGTTCCAACAGAGTTACGATTAAGTGAAATCGATTAGATTAAATCGATATTTTTCAATTTTTATTGACTAAATACGACAGAAAGGGATGGTCAAGTTTATTCGAACGATATGTACGATTTCACTTAATAATAAATGAGTTTAATACTACGTGTTCTGCACGCATTCCTCTAGTAGTCTAATAGCGTGTACAAATGTAACACAACACACATATCCATAAACCCACAAATCCACAAAACCATGAACATGCTCGTAGCCTAATCGCGTGTACAAATCCAATGCATATATACAAATCCACAAACTTAAACGCATGCAAATACTTGTAGCCTAATCGTATGTACCAATCCAATGCAGATTCGCATACACACATACACAAGTGCATATGTACATATACTCATAGCTATTAGGAATAGAAGAAGTAAAGGGAAAAGAGGAGTGTGGCACGTGCCATGGTCATCGTCGAGAGTAGCAATAAATCAGCTGAGCTCGAAGCATCCTTTCTCTCTCTCTCTCTCTCTCTCTCTCTCTTTCTCTTATTCTGTCTCTTTCTGTCTCTATTTCTATTTGTTTTTCTTTCTCCTTATCTTTAGAGCGTAAAGAGAAATTTACGATTCCTTGCAGAAACGATTCCTACGGAGCTTCCGCTGTGATCACTCGTACATATGTAACTTATTTATACACACGGATACACATATACACAGATTCATAGATAAATACGACCGCTGTGAATCCGCAAAACCGGTGCATATTCTATCTCAATCTTCATCTCTCTCTAACTCTCGCTTAAATACAACTAGGAATCACATAATCTGCGTACGTTATTCCTGTGGCCTAGAAACGGTAAAATTATGTATGTATAGTAATACATACTTACGTAGTACGTTCGAGGAAGAATAAAGGTGTAGATGGAATGAAAATAGAATGAGAGAAAGAAAGAGAGAGAGAAAGAAAATAACTTAATATTAATTGTATTTTCTATTTATCTAATTGTATTTTATGCTATCCACACGTAATTATACTCTTTGCCGTAGTTATATTTATAGAGTAATAGATCAGATGCTTAATATTTAATTCTATACAATTTATTATTACATGTTATTAATAATATATTATATTTATAGTTTTTACATTTATTCATATATTTGTGTGTTCGTTTCATATTGTATGCATGGACTTTGATGTTCCATTCATTCATTCATTTTATACAATTCATTAGATTGTATGATTTATATAAATTGTATTCACATTTATATACGTAGTTTTCTAGATATATTATTTGATAATCATTGATTTTTTTTTTTTGCATATTTTTAATTACATCCGACACAACACACAATGAGATTTATATTAAATAAATATTAAATATACATAATATAGAATACTTATTTTAGAAAATAATTTTCTTACGAATTAAAACGTAATCATATCTTTGAAATATTTTTAATAATATTTTAATAATATTTTTCACAAGTCCTTATCTAATTATTTTTTAACGAAAATAAAATCAATGAAAGAATAGTACCTCTCACTCTCTTATTCGAGATTACGAATCTAGATTCAAATGTTATGGGGCTAGGATTTTGCGTTTAACGACCTCGAGTGGATCTCGCAGGTGTACGATGATCGCAATAGGAGGCACGCTTTTCTAACGGTATGGTGACGCCTCATCGATTTGCACCAACGACGAGATACATTCCTCTATTTCTCTCCATTTATTTTCTATCTATTTTTTTTTTTTTATTTTTTTTAAATAAAAAGTCCCACCTCTTCGTCCTCCTACCCCTTCTCCTCCTCCTCGTCCTCGTCCTCGTCCTCGTCCTCGTCTTTCTATTCCTTCCGTAAAACTCATCTTCTTTACTTACATTTTTATCTTTTATCTTTTTTCTTTTATTCTATATCTTTGTATTTTTTTCTTTTGCACATCGGTTCAAGAATGTCCTACGAAGCGTGAAGAAATTACTAACACGCGAAGGACATCCTACTTTCTTTCATTTTTTCTTTTTGTTTATACGTAACATGTTACTCGTATCCTGTGAAAAAAAATGTTAAAGATATTTATAGATAAATACAATAGACGGCGCGCGTTTAATTTAGTTAGAGACCGTTCTTTTATTAAAGAATTATCTTCTTAATATTTCTTCCGAGATCGCGTATAATTTATACGAGTATATAAATTATTTTCCCTTTAAATGTGTGAATATTAAAATTTATTTGCACGATAAAGATAATATTTATCGCGACGACCGATTATGTAGTAAGATATGTAGAAGTTTTTTATTTAATTTTGTTTTTTTTTCTTTTAATCGTGAAAAGACAGAGTCAACAACCATCGGAACAAAAGAAATAACTATAATTGCAATAATATATAGATGGGTTTTTAAAAAGTTGATGAACTTTTAACGATCAACACACTTAGGTACTTTTATTTAAGAAAAAATAAATAAATTCTCTTAGAGAGTGACACGATCGCTATGATTCGCTTTATGAAAATTCGTTTTCATAATTTTATAATTTAACGATCAATAATTCGATTTATCAAATATTTATCTCTGTATTTTCTTTTTGTCTCTTAATGTATGGCACGTAATTTTAATTCAATCCTTTTTTTTTTTTTAAATTGATGATAGAGTTAAAAGATAATTCGATAGTTTTAACGGGAGAAAATTTCCCAGGATGATTTATATTAATTACTATACTTACAGGATCGTAAGATTTAACAGACACGTATAATAACACGAGGGAGATACTAAAATCGATCGTCCTGAAAATACTTATCTCTTCTGGTCATTACTGATTAACACAGCTCGTTTAGAGATTATGAATTGATAATGAAGTCGTTATTGAGAAATGGAGGATGGAAAATGTAATAATCTAAGGATCAATTGCTTATCCTATGAGAATTTAATATATTTGTAGTAATGAAAATGAAAATTAACATGAAGTACAATTAAAATGAAGAAAAAGAGAAAAAAAAAAGAAGATTTATTAGAGTCTAATGAATATATTCTAATTTCAAGTCAAACAAATTTTCATTTCTTGTAGAAATTTGTTTATCCTATAAGATGTTTATGCTTGTAGCAATGGAAATGAAAATTAACGCGTAAAATATTAATTTTAAATGTAAGAAGAGAGTTAAATTAAAAGGAACAAATGATTCATTAGAATTTAATGAATATTATTATTCCAGATGAAATAAATGTTAATTTCTCGTAAGAATTTGTATTTTATATTTGAAAATATTATTTAATATAATCTAATTATCTAAATATTTTTTTACCTACTTTTCAAGCATAAAATAATAAAATATCTAGTTAGAGTTTATTGATATTTGAAAAATGTTATTATTTAATACGAACATTTTAATTCTTAGATTAACGAATCTTTTAAATTTAAATTAACACTAAACCTACCGCACAAAAATATTATTTTATTAATTAATTTTAGAACATTCTCAAACGATAAAAGCATTTATCACATTTACATTTTTTTATCTATTATTAGAATTAAAAACAATGACAAACACAAACCGTAACGTGTATCTAAAAATACGCACAACCAGACACAAACACACACACACACACACATACACAGACAGTTATACTCGAGAGGGCGACATTAGAAAGGATTAGAATTTGAACGACACGATTCTCGAAGCACATGACTTCCGCCTTTTCCGATCGATCTACTATCTATGTGTAAGTATATGTATATGTATACATAAAATTACATATACATAGAAATTCGCGAGAGAACACGAATGTCCTCTTGGTGAATTCTAAACGATCTTCAAAGAAGAAGAAGAAGAAGAAAAAGAAACAGAAGAGAGAGAGAAAGAGAAAGAGAAGGAGAAGGAAGAGGAGGAGAATGAGGGGGCAGGGGGAGGGGGAGGAGGAGGCCGCGGAAATGTAACGGATAAATCGAATCGAGAAAAATAGGAAAATTTCAATATGTAAATTTGTCCAAGTCGAGGGTAGCAACAGCAACATCAGCACCTTCAAACGTGAAAAAGAGAAATAGAGAAATAGAAATAGAAACGTGAAAGAGAAAGAAGAAGCGGTTCTTCTCGATTGCTACCGTTTCAACTACTTGCAACCACGCGTGACCAAACATTTTCTACTTTTCTCCCTCCCTCTCTCTCTCTCTCTCTCTCTCTCTTTCTCTCTTTCTTTCTATCTCCATTTTACGTGCTCGAAAGATGTTGCACACTCTTCGGGGTGTACGACAAGTTGATTTATTGCTAAAGAAGAAGAAGAAGAAGTAGTAGTAGTAATAGAAGAGGAAAAAGAGGAGGTGGTGAGTGTTGAAGGGGTTGGGGAGGAGGGTGTGAAGTGGGGAATAAGAAGAAACTTGGAATCTCTCTTCTCTCTTTCTTTCTTTTGATTTTCTTTCTCTCTTTCGCAACGCTAAAATAATCGTTACTCGCAAATTCCACAAGATGCTTATGTATTAAGTATACGCTCGTTATTATATCGAGGGCAACGGTTTCGAACGTTCGACCGATCGGTCGCGATAATTATCCTAGCAGAGTGTAACGAGTAGTCGAGTTTCTTGCGGTTCCTCGTCGTTCCATTTACACCTGTACACACCTGTATCATATATTTATATATATAGTGGGGGAGCAAAATATCGTATAAAATAAATTTGTAGTTATGTTTTTTGTTTTATATTGAACCGTAGGTATACGTACTTGCATGTACTTAATTGAATAGTAAAAAATAGGAAAGGATAGATATAAATAGTAGTAAACTGGTAATCGTAATGTAATGTTGTTCCATTTATATCTATGTGTGGATTATATATGATGATTATGTTAGAATGTGGGAGGGGATTAACTTCGTAATAAATGAATTTGTATTTTTTTGTTTGTTTGTTTCATATTTATTTTCTTTTTTCATTCGAAGGAATTGCATCTAATTGAAGAGTAACAAAAATAAGGGAGGATGTATAGAAGGTAATAGCAAGCTAATAATCATGGTATAATGTTGTTCTATTTATATCTATGTGTGGATTATTTATGTCTATGTGTATGATACTCACGTTAAAACGGGAGAAAACTTTGTGTAAAATGAGTTTGTATTTTTTTTCTCTTTTTTTAAATTTTCTTTTTTATTTTCGAAGGAATTGTATCTAATTGAAAAGTTAAAAATACTAGAGGATTGATATTAGCTAGTAGCAAAGTAATAATCGTAATATAATGTCGTTCCATTTACACCTGTGTGTTCATGTACGGTATAAATTTATATACAAGAGTAAGAGACAAAGAGGAAGGGAACCTCGTATAAAATAAATTTGTATCTTTATATATATTTCGTATTTTTTTTTTAAATTTATTATTCAAAGAAATTATAGGTACTTGTGCAAGTACCTAATTCAATAGAATAAAATAAAAAAAGATGGATAATAGTAATAGTAGTAGTAGTAGTAGTTAAATAATAGTCCTCTATAACATCGTTCCATTTACACCCCTATGTACATGTTACACCTGCGTATGTATGATACGTATTTATATATGTAAATAAGAGGGAAGGATGAAGGAATCTCGTATAACATAAAATTTGTAATTTTTTATTCGAAAGAATTGTAAGTACTTGCTTGTATCTTTTAGTTGATTAAAAAAAAAGAATGAAGAAAGAAAGAATATAGGAAAGGATGGATATAAAGTATTATAGTATCAAGATAATAATCGTAGAGTGTAATATTTAAAAAAAAAAAAAAAAGAAATGAAAGAAGAATGATTTAGAGTATCTATAGAAAGAGTTTAGTGTATCGATAGAAAACACATGCGAGTCACTTCCTAATGGATCATAATCAACCTCGATCGTAGATGTCTTTTTTTTCTAATCGTTTTGATTTTGAAAAAAGAAAAAAAGAAAATAATGGAGAAGTGTTTCTTGCGGTTGCCATCACTTTTGCTCGTTATTATACTACGCTCATTCCAGTTCTTGGAAATTATTGGCCATAGTCGTCGTCGCGTGCTATCTTTTCCTCTATCTCTTCTTATTTTAATAATTTAAAAAATAAATAAAGACAAAGATAGTAGTAGTAGTAGTAGTAGTTCGATAGTAATTGACATAGGTAAAGAAATTTCTATAACGATCCATCGCAAGTAGCAGGAAGACGTTGATTTGTTTCTCGTTTGTAAAAGGAATAGAAATCGAATGACACGGGAAGTTCCAGTAAATTTGTCTACGAACGTGTTAGTGTACATTTATGTTGTATATATATATATGTGTGTGTGTGTACACGTGTATAGTGATTTTGTCGTGTTATGATACTCTTTCGAATGTGTAACTAAAAGCAACGGGATGTTACTCCTAGACGCACGTACTCTCGTTTTATGAAACCAACGATCTTACGTTAGAAACTTATGGTACCTTCTTTTTTTCTTTTACAATTAGTATTATAGTTAATATGATTTCACAGGACGTGACGTATTCGAGGTTGCGATCTTTTGTTATATTTTTAATCAACGAACTGGATTCATACACGTTTATGCTAATACGTTTGTTTGTGTTTAATATTTTTTGGAATACACGATAGTTTAAATTTAGAACATTCAATTTGACGATTTATTCGTGAATTTTAATTGATGTTTTTGTTTAAAGTTCAGTATTTATAATAAATAGAATTAGTATTGTATTTAATTGCATCGCATTGTAAATGTAATATAAATTATCGGTATATCGTATGTTTAAATATTTGTGTAACAAACAAAAATATATCGAATATTATAATATCTTGAGAAATTTGAAAAATATTAAACACAAAGTCAAATTATATCGAACCTAAATTATACATTATATTTTTAATATTAGATTTGCCGAAAAGTTCTATCCATTCAGACAAACACTGGTTCAATTTTGTGCATCTAGGGATAAGGCATTTTTAAAAATAGGATATACAAATTGCCATTACGCTAGCAAAAAATAAAAAAAAAAAATAATTATTATATTATATTATTTAATAAAGTTTATTCAAGGTATAAAAAATGTATTATTTTATTTTATTCTAGAAACGTACAGAACTTGCTCCGTTAGACTTAATATATTTATTCTCACATAGAGTTTAAATAATTATTAATTTAATAGACATTTTAAATAATAATTAATCAAACAATGATAAAAATAGTAAATAAATTTTCTAGTAATTTTGGACCACCCTATACGAGTGAACGTACGTTTGCATTCGCTCGCGCGCGTTTTTGTATGTGTGTGTGTGTTAACGACGACCGTGAGACGTGGATAACATACATTGTCCTCCCATTGTATCTTCATGTTTTTGCCGTAATTATTCCTCTTTGCGAGCTTCGAATGCTTCGTGGGCGTATCGCGGAACGGAAAAGGAACGATAATACGAATTACTATTTAAAGAAAGCTCAACCGAGTACCTTGAGTTCATCTCTAAGAGCTCGTTAGTTCAAATCCTCTCTTCTCTTCAAGGGGCCTTCTTAAAGGGACCTTAAAGGTTGATGTTAACGACCATTACGTTGCTATGACGTTAAAACAAGCAGAGAAATCTTACGACTCCTTAACAGAAGATCGATTTTACTTACTTTCATCCTGACAGCTTTTCTGTCATTTTTCTTCTACTATCTTTTGAATAATTTTTCGTTCGGGTTTTTTCCCCTTATTTCTCTTCGATAATTATTTTATTTTAATGACGAATTAATTTGATATTTTTTTTAATTTGATAAAACAATTTCTCTTATTTTTTTTCTTTTTTCAATCTACGCAGAATTCGATGGGTTTTAATTGGTTTTTTTTTTGTTTACATAAAATAATTTTCTTTAATCTATATCTTATGTATTATAATAATTAATTATGAGTAATCTTAAGAATGAAATAAATTTTAATTTGACATATTTTGTTCACCGTACACATAATACTATAAAATAAATTTTCTTTTAAATCATGTTTGATTATATACGCGACTGGGAAAAATTTCAATAGATAAAAAGATAATTTATCAAAGTCTTATACAAATCGATCATAAAAGATAAGAGTTAACAGTACAAATATGTTGATATACATTAAGATAATCTTCCTTCTTGATTTTATGAAGATACATGAATCGAAACAGTTTCTCAGTAGATGAAGATACAAAGTATGAATTATGAGTGTTGGTATTTTCTATCTTCCTCTTTTCCCAGACCGATCTCAATCTTTTCTCATTCTGGTCAACTCATATCAAGAAGATAGAGAAAGAAACAGAGACAGACAGAGACAGAGACAGAAAGAGAGTAATTATTATGAGAGGCGCGTTGCCCTAATCGTACTTTCGTATCAAACGAACGGTAACTTTGCTCGTGCATCATCACTCCCTCCTTTTCTTTCTCTTTTCTGCATGCTTTCTATCTTTCTCTCTCTCTCTCTTTTTTCTCTTACTTGCCAACTTAATCTCAAATGATTTTTCGCTTATGTTCGCGAATGTATAAAACGATGATAAGTGTCTAACAAAAGTTACCCGACAACACAATACACTACCATCACTTTCTTTTAATTAAATTTACCGTACGTGCGAACAATCAAATGTATTTATTTATCATGAACCTTTACGAAAAATATGCATGATATATGATAATAAAAATAAGATTATCGAAGGAAAAGTAGAAAGAATGGATTTGTTTAACATAAGTGATTAATATAGTGAGAAAGTGAAAAAGAAAGATAATGAGAAAGAGATGATAATATAATAAAAAAAGAAAATGTATCGTAAAAAGAAAGTCAATAAAGTGAACGGAAAATCTTCATAATCTGTGATATCTCGAAAAAAAATTGGATTAAACGATCGAGTAATCGAATGAAAAATTAAAAAAAATATAAAAATTAAGAAAAGACGAGGAGAAATAAGAAAGAAAGGAAGAAAGACAAAGAAAAAAAAGATGTGAAATGCTTTCGATGATAAAATCAAGTTAATGAAAGGTTCAAGATCGGACTGTTACTCGGAAGTTGAGTTTTATGTGTTTGAATTTTATGGATCAAGATGACACGAAACTTGAGAAGACGTGTTATTGATAGAAAAAAGGATTAAAAAGATGATTGAAAATGGTTGCTATGTATAATGATAATATATAATACATATTTATAGTATATATATATATATATATATATATATGTATGTGTATATATATAGTTTTCCTTCCTGCATCCACCTACTGGGTCTTTGATTATGTTTCTATGTTCTTGTCAGTCAACTCTCGATACCGTTCATTTTTATCGGTCGTTTAGATTTTTCCAAAGAATTATGCGAAACGCGATTGAACCGTTAAACTTCCTTACTTCGCTACTGAGCTCGATTATGCGTGATCTTCCACATTGATAATGAATGTGAAGTTAAATTCAACTTGTTTTTACTTGGAGAATGGTTCTTTTTTTTTAATATTTAATCGATTTTAAATTTGGATGGTTCGGTTTCGATCAGAAATTTTTAAGTAATTCAAAAAGTTAATCATTCATTTTGAGATGTTTTAGATTAATATTAGAAACCAGTAACAAACAAGAAAACGTTTAGTGTTATAATATGCAAATGAATTGGATTGAAAAAAGAAAACACAAAAAAGATTATTTGATTTTTAAAAATGATCTATATATCAAACTATTGACCTACCTTTAAATAATAATATTTCATAGTATATCATTCGAAAAAATTAAGAAAGATGATTAAATGAACATTTCAATACTATAAAATAATTATTCGTAGATATCTGTATACGCATCTTAGCTCAGACAAACTTTAAAAGCATCACGAGTGTGATAATTCTATATTTTGCATGATTATCGGGAACCTTGATAATGAATATATATAAATAATTATAGTGTTTTAACTCGTATAGATTATATTTTTTTAATCAAGTTTCATCGAGTAAACATTTAACGTGAAACTTTATCGAACGTTTACCGCTGTCAGCAACTTTTTTATTATTCGTTTGTTTTTTTTTTTTTTTGTTGTTGTTCCCTCCTCCTTCTTCTTCGTCTTCTTCTTCGAAATATTGAACTAAAAGGGGGCCGAGATAAACAGCCGGTTAGATTATTACACGCTCTAATAGCTCGGCAATGTCGGTGAACGTTGCTCGATCTTTACCACAAACATCGAATTAAGATTCATCCAGTACTTTAATCGTTAAGTTTAAAGGCTAGCAAAGCCAAGAGCTTATCTTAGTTTCAAAACGCATAAGGCTCGGCCTTAGTAGACGAGAGAACTTATGTATTTAGGTATAGTATGTATTACTACGTGCCATGATCTTGATCGCTCTTGTAACAGTTCTTTGAAACTTTTAACGGTCAACCTGTAAAGAAATATATTTCTAACGAACAATTTATATCATCGGTTTACCTTTCTAAATGTTTTTTTTTTTTTACAAAACATACTTATTTTAATTGATATAATATTATTCTTCTAAATTTATTATACATTTAATTATGAATTTTATCTTTTTCGTTTTTGCATGAATAATTTTAATCCTAATTATTATTATATATATAAAATAAATTAATATTAAAAAGTATTATTCAAAGATTCATCGTAAAAGCTGCAAACATTATTCATAAATTAAAAATCAAAATTACATATGTAAATAATTATAAACAAAATTATTGTCTCTCGGTAAAATATAACGAAAAGTATCGTTTGAAAATTAATTGCAAAACTAGTATATAAATAGTTTTTAAATGAAATAAAAATAAAAAAATACAATTTCTACGTAAAAATAATTGTTCAGAAATGATCATTTCGTTATTTCAAATATAGAAATATCATTTGAATAAAAAATAATATAATATCTCAGTATTATTAAGAGTATTATGCATATATAAAATACAATAAATGTAAATCAGGAAGTTAGCGAGAATGATTCCGATATGGTCCATCGATTAATTCACTCATTCACCCCACCTTTCTTTTTCTCATGTCCCATCGATAAGTAAATTGGCACTTTTAAAAGGTCGACTTTCAAAGGGTTAACCATCACTCCAAGCTCGTTATTTCGTATCTCGCGAGGAAATTCGTGCTTCGAATCGATTTATCCACGTTTTCTCACAGTCTATCTCGATGTAATCGACCCATCGAATGGACCATTCGCGAAGGATTCTCTTTCTAATTTTCTTATTTTTTTTTTTTTTTCTAGTTTTAATAGCCATGTTGAAGATAGCACATCAAGAGCGTACGTAATTTAAACGAATTAATGTTACATACTTATTTTCTCTCTCTCTCTCTCTCTCTCTTTCTTCCACTAATCTTCCGGATAGATAAAAAGATACGTAGAACGTAGATAAAGATAAAGAGAGAAAATAGTAAATAGTTGAGATTGTTCGAATAAGGAAAAAGAAAAATAAATTTAAAAAAAAATATATAAGTATCACGTGTAATTCTTAAAAAAAAAAAAAAAATACAACCACCGTTATTCGAAACATGTATTCTAAATTCTAGTTGTAATTTAACCTCCTAATCGATGTCATAGCAAATACCACGTACTATCGAAATAGTTTATCTTATTGAGAATATTAGATTCCTAAGAATCTTCGAAGTCATTTGGAGAGAGTACTAATGAACGTTCTGTGTTCTAGAAAATTTGTATCTACGCAGGTATTAATTGTCGATAATTAATAACAGAACGAGTATTACGGTATATTTTTGTTTCTTTTTTTTCGTTTCCTTTTTACATTCTACATAAACAATTAACTATTTCAGATTGAAAATTTCTACAGGGTGAAGCAACGTTTTAAAATCAATAAATCTTTCTCAAAAAAAAAAAACTTCATTATTTATGAACGAAATTATTTGGATACTTTTAAATCATCCTGTATAACTTATAAAAGGAAAAAATAATAAATATAATTCGCTCGATCAAATTAAAATATCGATGGAAATAATTATATTGAAAATGGTATTACTTATTAATATATATATAATTTATAAAAAAACAAAAATTTTAGATCCGTAGTTTCCAATATGGGACACGCATCACACATGTGGACAATTTAATTTTTAAAAGGGTCAATTGGAAAAGAATTTATTAACATTGAATTATTTTATCTTCAAACTTACCTTCCTATATTTTTACTGATATGTGAATTTCATTGATTATTTAAAAACTTGTATTAATACCAAGTTAATAAATATTTTAGGCTTCCTCGATATGATAAAACAAGGCATCAGAATATTAAAAAAGTTTAATTCGGGATCCACTGTACCATAGAAAAAAAGAAATAATCGTTCAAAAAAATGTTTCTACAAGTTTTTTTTGTCTTCGTGCACACAGTTAAGCAATTTATTATGAAAGTATGTTCGATAATAAAAATTCTTGTGAAAAGTGTAAGAAAAAAAAAATTCTCGCAGATAGTAGGAAGAATTAGCCTGGGGTGGGTGATTGAAGGTTTAATAATAAATAATCGTTCCTTAAAACGATCTTAGAAGTGATTTACGAGAGAGAGTAAAACGTTTTGTTGCTTCAAGCCAAACAGGAGCTATCTCTCTCTCTCTCTTTCTCTTTCAAGAAGATAAAAGATGAAAAATCGTTTATGTGCCTGACGGTGTCTAACGGAATCGAAATGCGACGACGAGTTTCGTGAACGATGATCATTCGGGTTTTGCACGAAGTATTGAGATCTCTTCTCTGTTGTTAGATATAAAAAGACTATTCTTCTTCCTATTTGTGACTTTTTCTTTATTTTAAGGATTCGTTGGGTCATTTCCTCAAGGGAAACACGTAATCACGACGATTGGTAGATAATAAAAAGTTAGGTAAAAAAGAAAAAAGAAGATAAGTGAAGTAGAAGAAGAAGAAGAGACGGAAGATTCCCCTATGGGATCGAACCAATACACCGTGAAACGATTAATTGTAGATCGATTCTCTCGAAACTAAAACCGGAAAACCAATCAATCGAGTAACTACGAATTATTTTCAGAATTTTTCTAAATATTCACGAGCACACGTACGATCGGTTTCATTTTTTTTTGTTTAATTAAAAGAAAAAAAGAAAAGAGTATTAATTGAAAGAAAAAAAGGTTCGTTGTTAAATTTGTGTGTTTTAAGAGCCAATAATTATTTATTATAAAAAGAAGAGTTGGCATAAATTTAAAGGAAAATTCAACAAAATTTATGTTTTTATTTAAACTATAAAGCTTTATAGTTTAAATAAAAACATAAATTTACAAAATTTATGTTTTTATTTAAATATTAAATACCAACAAACAGGATGTGAGTCTTGACATAATTCTTAAGTTAATCTTAAAAATTATTTACTCTTTTCTGAGATTTTTTTTTTAAATTACATTATTTATATTACAATTAATTTATTTTTCAAATTATATTTTCGAACTAATCTTTCCGTTTGATATTTTAAATTTCATTTCACGTACATATATCCGTAGGATCTTCGCATTTTATATTCCTTAATCGTTCTCCTTTAAAACGAAAATTGACCTACCTCAAAGTTATTTCAAGCCGTGTAACCTTCCAGGGATGAATATAGGTCAGTGACGAGAATGTAAAAAAATAACATGCTCGCGCATTCGCATAATACACATGATGAAAGAATTTTTTTGCTCGAGTTCCGAAGTTGCGAGCAGGTTTTAGAATATTTATTTTCATCCGTATCAATATAATATCTACAAAGAAATGAAAATAGTATACGTTTAATATATTATGCGAATAATCTTCCTTAGAAATTTATTCTCTAATGGAAAGTTATTATAATTATATTCGAATTGAACAAATTATATTTGTTATTTCAGTGTAACATTAATATTCATCCAAGTAGAAAAATAATTTGTCGAAAAGTTTGTGACATACATTTTTGAAGAGGAATACAATTCAAATTGATTTGGTCATTTAAATTTTAAATACCAATAACAAGTTGGATCTAAAAAAAAATTCCTAAGTCAATTCGAAAAATGATTTAATAATTATCGAGATATAAAAAAAAAAGAAAGAAACAAATTTCGTTAGATCAATCGTGTAAATAATAGATAAATAATTGACGTTGAGAAACAATTTGAAAACAAAAAAAAAAAAAGAAAAAAGAAAACGTAACAGAAAGAAATGAAATCTCGTTTTTCACTTTTTTTTTTTCTTTATTTTATCAAATCGAATGATCTCTGACCACACGCAGTTGCGGTAATGCATAACTCGCGAAATGATTATGCTCGTTGCGGGATAACTCAACGATTTTGAACATGTAGCAGAAGAAGAAGAAGAAGAAGAAGAAAAATAAGAATAAGAATAAGAAGAAGAAGAAAAATAAGAATAAGAATAAGAAGAAGAAGAAAAATAAGAATAAGAATAAGAAGAAGAAGGAAAGAGAAAGACGAGAAGTCGAGAAGGTGCCTCAAGCCACTTAAACATTTTTATTCCGACATGGTAAAAAAAAATAATCACGTGGGTGAAGCTTTTACTGCAAAGCCCACGCCAAGGAAGAACATCGGACATTGCCATTTCCTACCATTCGAATACCCACGCACATATTTACTATTTGTTTTTCCTAATATTTTCTTAGAATTATCGTTAGAAGGGAGGGGGAAACAATTTCGTTATCTTCAATACCAACTTTCGATTTTTTTCTGAAAATTAAATTATTTTCTTTACCATCGTGAGTTTTTTTCTGGGCATGTACAATAGTCAAATAATAAATTAAATTATTAAATAATATATTTTAATATAACCTTAAAGAGTATTAGTAAAAATTTATAAGTAATTATATAAATTTGAAGATTTTTTTAAATGACAGTAACATTGAAAAAAGCCACGCCCATGGCGACGTTAATAAACTCCGTAAGGCCGATTAATGTTTAAACAAATTTTTCCATTAATTTGTAATCCACATTTTTATATACTTTAATTATTAATATATAATAATAATATAGTTTCCTTTTTTTTTTGTTGTAAAAATAATTAAGATTGTGTCAGATTTAGATAAGATGACAATTATGAGAAAGATAAAGAAATACAAAATTTGATAATATTTAAAATTGTATTAAATTTTTCTCAAAATCATTATCACTTAAAATGTATAATTATTATAAATTCATTTGTTTTCAAACAAATAGAATATTTAGTAAAATTTCTATTACCTACAAAATAATTTCAAAAAATAAATAACAATGATAGAGGCAAGAAAAAGAGAGGGAAAGAAAGAAAGACAGAGAGAAAGATAGACAATATTTATTAATATAGTATTAGATGCAAAGAAATGTCTGTCATTTAAAAATATAATTACCAACGCAGACGATAATAATTATGAGGAACAGAAAGAAAGAGAAATAGAAAGAAAGAAAGAAACATACAAACAGATAGACAGACAGCTCCTTGATATTAACGATCCCTACTAAATTGGACAAGACAAAAGAATAATAGTCCACTGAATAAAAAAGAATCAGAGAGAGAGAGAGAGAGAAAGATAAAGACGAAAAATAAGGATAGAAATGAAAACGTTACTCGGCACAAATTAGCTGTGATTATAACTGACAAGTTTGCGAAAAGAAAAACATAAGAGAACTTTGATGCACAAACAGCAAAGCAGAAAGAAAGAGAAAGAGAAAGAAATAGAGAGAGAGAGAAAGAGAGAGAGATAAAGATAGAAAGATAGAAAGAATAAGATGGAAGTAGAGCGATCGATGAATCGGTTGCTTTGGCTCTCCTTTAACAACTTTAACTTCAATAAGGATAGAGAGAAATATAGATAGATAGATAAAGATAGATAGATAGAACAATCCCCGAGGCAAATTCCTTCTGCTCGATGTAATTATTATTCGTTCGTGTTCGCTCTTGAGATGGATGGAAACTGTGGTAAATAGAACGGAAGGTGTCGGGCGTGGGACGAAGCCTGAAGATGCGTTCGCGGGACGAGAACACCAAGAAAGATTGCCGTTAATCCTTTCCCGCTTATTCCATTTCATTTCTTAACAAACAAGAATCACAAAAACGATAATATATATTTGTTTTCTTATTTTTTATTTCATATCGGTCATCTTTTTTTGTAATTATTATTATTATTTTTCATAATTATTGTATCCCAATTGGCATTCCTAATTAGAAGAACAGTAACCGATAAAAGAATTTTCTATTGGAAATAATAGTATCGAATAGTAATAATAATATTGGTATTTAGGTAATTATGGGATAGATATTTTATATTATTTTTTTTTATTTTTGGTTTTATATAATTATTTATTTATTTATTTATTATTTGTCGTATTGAGTAGCTGGAAGGGTTTGTATTCAGTGCAACAAGTATTTGATAAGTATCATATACTACCTTTATATTTATTAATATGTATTGTTATCCTTTAAAATCACAAATTTTCCATTCTAATTAATTTAATCAAAATTAACAAATTAAATATCATTTCTTTGTTTTTCTTTCTTGTTAAATCAACGAATAAATGATTTCAATTATAAAAACCGAATATATGAACATGATTATATTATTTAATGAAAAGTCTACGTGTATACTTAAATAAATTTGTATGCATGAATGTAAATAGATGCATGTACGATCCTTGGCAATCCGATTTCAGATATCATTCTGATTGTGAGTAGTATTACGTTTAACGGTCGGTGGCAGATCAAAGAAAGGAAGTATTCAAATTGGTAGAAGAAGGAAGTATCCAAGTACTCGAGAGAGTATACGCATATAAATGCCCTTAGAATGGTGCATACGCAATCGTTGTTTATTACACATATACGAATGAACGATGACAGCCAAGGATCGTGACGTGTATACAAGTAGGATAGAGTATATATATACAGGGTGTTTTAATTCAATTGATCAATTTTAAACGATCAATTTTAATTTAACAATAAAATCAAAACAATATATTTTGCATTTAATTATTTTTATAAAAGTTTCAGACAATTTTTTAATGGTTCTTAAAATTCATTGTTAAATTTAATTTTATGATGAATCAATTGAAATAGGACACCGTGTATATAAAGAGAAGTCATTAGTCAAGTAGTAGCGATCATCTACGTGTGCTCTTATTTCCGAACCTTCGTCTTCTTCGTCTTCTTCTTCTTCTACTTCTTCATCATCATCATTTTCTTCTTCTTACTTTGCATCCTCGTGGAATCTCACAATCAGATGATGTGAATCATCTCTTGCAAGTCTACTTACGAGTTTCTTGCTCCCGAAGGATTCTCTTACCGCTTTTTATTCTTTATTCTCTTCCCTATCACGTAAACTTATATATTCTAAGCGAAAACTCGTAAATATTATATTTTCTTTTATTATTATTATTATTATTGCACGTAAAAATTGGTATGAATATATTATGAATATAATTTTTTTTAAATATTTTAATATATTATTCACACATCATTTCTGAAGACTCATTAAATTAAATATAATTCAATTGTTTTTTTAATGTCGAATATACAATTCGTTACATTTCATATTTTATTAGCATATTTTTCTGAAATTTAATTTAAAAACATTTTCAAATATATCTCAGAAATAAAAAATAAAATTATACTCATCTCGTAGGTCACATTTATAATGTTGCAATAATTAATTTGAGCAATTTTTTTCGATACAATCAATAAAAAACAAATTATATGAGAAACTAGTTCACAATGACTCACTCTCCATGAATATACGCGTAGGTCAAAGTTCATGGATGTCACTATTTCGCGATAATCGTTTAAAAGATTTTATCGTGATAGTCCTTGTTGGAACGTGTAGCCTTGATGAAAAGAAAAATATATTTTGTTATTCCCTAGAGAGACGACGGTCTTTTTACGGTTCTCGAAATGGTATTTTGAAACCGTGAGAACAAAGTTTTTCGCAAATAACAGAGAAAATGAAAGAAAAATAAAGAAACAAAGAGAGAGAGAGAGAGTATGATCTTATCTAGTGGCTTTACAAGAGTAGTTTGTGGTAAACACGACAAATTTCTGTGATGTCTTTGTAAGATGATCAGTGAACTTGATATAACATGACAAATTCCTTTTGTGTTACAGGTATGCCGTTGTATGGATCTTGACCATAACTATACCAAGTTACAAGGTTAGTATCATTTACAAATTTTTTCTATTACTCTATTAAATATAATTTAAAATACATGTATATAATTAAATTGCAAAAAAACAAGGTAATATACAGATTAGATAAAATAATTAAAACATAAATATAATATATACTTATTTATTATATATATATATCATATGTATTATTA
>NW_014569571.1:129527-150905 GCF_001313835.1 Polistes canadensis
ATATACATATTTTTTTTTATATATTATATTTATATTATTTTATGCAGATTTTTTTTATTATTATAACAAATAAAATTACAAATTTATATACGTCTTTTTTTGGTTTTGATATAAAATATTTGTTTACACGATATTGTTACGTCTGAACTGACGAAATAAATTTAAGTAGTATGTGCTAAGCCTTTTTTTTTGCCATTCTGCGTTCACCGAGTTTAGCCGGGACCAGGCAGGTTTGTATTCCCAAGATTGAATGGCGATAAATAATGGCAAACGAGTGAAAGGATGAGGATGAAGAAAGGAAAAATGATACGAAGTGGTACAAATTATAAGTTCCCATAGCTCTGATTCACTAAGATATTTAATTATAAATGTTTTTTTACATACAAATAGTTGATAATACAAGACCCTTTATTGTGCTTGGTTTGATCGCTGGTTTGTTTCTTCTTTAATTAGCACAAGTTTAACTAACACAAGTTTATGTAATACTCGAAATCGAGAATCAGAAAAGGAAAATTGACTACTAAGATCAGGCTACAAGTTAATTATTCGAAATGAAAAATCAGAATCAAAACTATTATCAAGTGAAGTTAATGACTGTAAGATAAAAGGGATAATAAGAGAGTGAATACATATTGAGGATTCATAACTCAATAATTGTTTTAACATTCTTGAGTTTTGTGAACTATTCGAGAACGTTCCATACCATTTCTTTCAAATCATTCGAGAAGATTCTATACGTTTCTTTCAGGACAGAATTGTTTGGAGTTTTATTCTATTGGTCAAGTGATCAAGTGACGGTTAAATTTATTTTACATTTGCATCCTGAGAAAAACATGAGATATTAGTTCTGGTTTATGTTAGGTTTCGGATAACTCGGTGTTGACGATGATTCACTGTGATTGTTTTAATTAGTCGATATGAGTTTCGAAGAAAATAATCTAAGAGTAATTATTATGCATTGTTTGTGAGAATAAATTTGATAAGCTAATCTTTTATTTATACTACTGTCGGGATTTCTTCGATTAGTTTCGGTATTTACTACTAACAATGGTTTCGATTGTTTTTTACGTAAATCACTGAAATAATGTCTTTATTGTTTAATTTTATTCTACTATAAGGAAGATATGCAAGGTGGGACTTCAAAATATTTTATTTAACTTTTTAATTAGTTTGTCGAAAAATCTGGATGCGCATTGAACAAATTCGTATTAAAGCTAAAAATTAATTTTATTTTAAAAAAATATAAGTTAAATTAACTCACAACAGATGTTTCTGATAATAAAAAATTGTAAGAAATGGGAACTTGAACTTAAAGAAATCATTTGTTGTTTTTCTTTTTCTTGGATAGGCGACAAGTTTGGAGAGTCCGAATAACGATGGAAATAGCGAAGAGACGCCATTGGAGGAAACTACGGAGGATTATTGGGCAGGAAGTGGATCTGGACCGGAAGATGAACAATCTTTGCAAAATGAGACGAGGGAATCTTTGATTCACGAGGCAAGTGATCACGATGCGGTAAGTTTCATTCGTAATTTAACAATATTTCTAATAATATTATTAATTATACAGGATAAAGCAAAAATTAAAAAATTCTACAATTATCGAAATTCAATGATAATAATTATTGCTTAAAATACAACGAGTTTTTATTTTGTTGTTTCTAGGATAAAATTTAATCAATACGTTTAGTAATTTTAGAATTAATATTATCTAGGAGCTTTTTTTTAAAGAACCTAGCCTATATATTTTATCAATTATAAAAAATAGAAAAATTAATAAATTAAAAAATGCAAAAAATTCGCAAGTTTTATTGGTGAACGTTTGATCTCGTTCGGTGGATGATTGACAAATGATAAAAAATAGATCATGAGATAAAAAAGAAGGGCAAAGATAAGCCACATCATTCTCATCTTCTCTTTTTACGCTTCCCTATTGGCAAATAATAATCGATTGTTACGGTTATCCCCGAAGCTTATACACGGTAACTCGATGAAAAACGTATTGACGGAAATTTTCTTCTTGTTCGTTCAAATATTCCGCTTGTCATTTCTTTTTTATCTAATTTCTTGTTTTCCTTCAATGATCTAGGTATGTGATATTATCCATATTCATTTTATATAGATCGTCGAATAAAATTAAACAACTTATTACGAATTCGAGTTTTATCCAGGATAACTAATTACATATAACTTCATTAATCATTAGATTTAAGATAAATATATACGTAAATTCTTTTTATTAACTTGGAATTTATAATATTCTTTCAATGTATGATCCAAAAGATATATGATTCTATTTAAAAAAAAATTCTATTAAAAATTCTATTAAATTCTATTAAAATTCTATTAGATTCTATTAAAAAAAAAAAACAAAAAAATAAAAGTTAATTTTTAACATTTCGAAACTTTCCAACATGTTAGAAAAACTGATACGTAATCGTTTGCTGCATTCAAAATCATGCAACATTTGTATCGAATAATTTTTGATTAGATGAATAATTCTAAAATGATTTCAGGTGTACGAGTCACCTTGTACATTGATATAGTATTAACGTAGTAAATTTAAATGCCATTCATAGAAACGTAGTTACGCGACAAGTATTTACTCGATTTAAACGATACCAATCGCGAGTCATAGAAAACGTACGGGATCGTAATGCAGTCTGCCTTGACCTTCGTTCAAGTCGTTGGAATAGTTTCAAGATAGCGAAAAAGGAAACGAAGGAAATAGAAATCCAGGACGTTAATACTCATGGATACAAATTAACTATATTCTAACTTTTAATATATTAATCTTATAAATATTCTCCCAATTTTACTATTCATTATTATTTTCATAATATTCAAACAACAATTTAAACATTATTTGTTGTTAAACTTTCGATTAATTTCTTTTTCGTTATCCAAATAATGAATTTATTTAAAACACATTTTTGTGCGTTATATTTTTGCAAATATATATGAAATATTTATTTAATTATTTATTTATATTTGAACAGAGGAAACGTGACAAGTTTGTCGTTCGATATTATTTATTATTTATGACAGGTGAATTTAATCAGTCAAATGGAATCAGTCATGTTCTTTCTCTATCTTTCTGCTTTTTTCTTTGGAATGATCGATTAATTACTTTCGACTTTTCCCTCTGGCGAATAGCTAAACATCGAGGTGAATTCTCTCAGAATTTCTTCCGTTATCGATCCATGTTTCGCTCGATCGGAGACGACGGAAGAACAGGAAAAGCGTTACTTCGATCGTGCGAACCAATAATAATATACGATTACTTTGATACTCGTGAGATAATCAATAAATTTCACAATGATTATTTCAATTTATAAAAAATATATATTATATTTATTAATTAATTTATTTTTATTTATATCATTGTTCTCTCTGTACAATTAAATAACATTAATTTAATTTTACAATAAATAATAATTGAAGGGTAAAAGTGTGTGTAATGGGGAAAAAAATAAAATAAAAGAAGACAAAATTTCGTGAAATTAAATTAGTTATACACTTTTATTTTTTGTTATAAAAAAAAATGTGTTCCATAAAATTTTTCTACGTAAAATATAAAACTTAAGATCGATAATCGTTAAGTTCGTAAACGCCGACGTTTACACCTATAAATGTGAAAAAGAACAAAAAGAAATAAAGAAAAAAATAAAAGGAAAATATAAAAGACTGGAATGTTCGAACGATATCGATCCAATCGATTACGTATTTTACGATTCTCATTCTCATTTTCGACGAGGAGAGCACGATGATCATGATGTCGGCATCGATTTCTATCACAAAGGTACCGCTTCAACACAATTCCTTTCTCTCTTCTCCTTAATGTCTTCGAAATGACGAGGAAAAGGGAATTGTCTTGAGATCTTCGAGAAAAAACGACTTTGAAAAGATTCGAAAATATCGACCAAGTTCTCATTTCTCAAGTTCACGCGAAAAGAAGAAGAACATAAAGAAGAAAAATCTGTTCAACTAACACACTAACCAACCTACTAACACAACAACAACCAACATACCAGTCAACTAATCAACCAACCAATTAATACACAAACCAAGTAACACATCAATTAACTTACCAACCAAGTAACCAAAAACACAGTAACTTAGAAACAAAACAACCAACAACACACCAACCAATTAATACACAAACTAACCAACCAACCAACCAAGTAACACACCAATTAACTTACCAACCAAATAACACATCAATTAACTTACCAACCAAGTAACCTAAAACACAGTAACTAAGAAACAAAACAACCAACAATATAGCAACCAATACACACATCACTAGCCAACAATACAACAAACCAAGGAAACAAGTAAGCAAGAGGAATAAACCTGGCGAGTAGTAAGATCCATAACGATTCCAATACCCTCCTCCAACAATTCCTTCCTCTATACTCATCTTTCTCTCTTTCACTCTCTCTCATTCTCTTTTCTTAAACCCTTCACGAATTCCAGAAACGCTCCTCAAAAGTGGAATCCGTGAAAAGCAATAATTTCCCGCAGTGGAATGGAAGAGTGAGTGGCAAGGAAACGACTTTAAGAGCTTTCTGACAACAAGAAAGTGTAATATGGCGAAAAAGAAAGAAAGATAGAAAGAGAAAGAAAGAGAGAGACAGACAGACAGACAGATAGAAAGGAAAAAAAACGAGTGAAGAAGAGAAATAACATGCTGGTGTTTCTTCATAACTAACATAAGGCATATGGAAGCTGTTTGCAAGTTTTTAGTACTCTGAACGTTTACCACCAACCACGTGCCTATCTCTTCCCCTTTATCTTCCTTTTCCTTCTTCTGGTTCTTCTTCTTCTTCTTCTTCTTCTTCCAGTTTCCTCACCTGATTCGTCAGAGTAGGTGTTTACAAACTCCCTATGCATCGTCCTGACAACCATGAGTGTATTCCTCTATTTTTTTTTTTCATATTTTTATTTCTTTTCTTATACACTTATTTTTCTCATGTTGTAATAGTAATAATACTTAAGTACTCGTATCTATACAAAGAATTAGTGAGAAAGAGAGAAAAAAAGGTATATGCACAAGCGTAATAGGTAGTAGTGCAAATACACATGCATGTATCTTCATAATACTATTATATTATATAAGATATACCAAAGTAAGAGAGAGAAAGAGACAAGGATATATACACGATCGTAATAGTAGTAGTACTTTTCTTTACTACGAACTATCATGAAACATAAATGAGAAAAAGTGAGATAAAAAAGGTATATAAATGAGCATAATAGTAGTAGTATTTGTACTTACACGTTTTTAAACGAAATTTTTCTCATGACAGAATAATTATATAAGAGAGAGAGAGAGAGAGAGAGAGAGAGAGAGAGAACGAATGTACATACGAGTGTGTAATAGTAATAATACTCGTACACATATGTATTTACACGAAATTTTAATAATTATAAGAATGAATGTACAAGAGAGAAAACGTATGTATACATGAGTATATAATAGTAGTGGTGCTCATACAGAAACAAGTATTTACACAAAGTTTTACTAAGAAAATGAATGTGCAAGATAGAATAATAGATGAATGTAATAATAGCGGTGCTCGTATATACACGTATTTACACGAAGTTTAACTAAGAATGAATGTGCAAGAAAGAGACAGAGAAAACGAGTGTACACAGGAGCGTAATAATAGTAGTGGTTCGTACGTATATGCCTATACGTATTTACACGAAGTCTTAGAAAAAATGAGCAAGAAAATGAGAGAGAAAGAAAGAGAGATAGAGATAGAGATAGAAAAGTGTATACACGAGCTTGTAAAGCGTTAGTCACGCGTTGCTCGTGCCTCGTGTTTTTCGAGTGGATCCTAAAGAAAGTTTTCTTCTTCCTTCTCGAGAACGACCTCTTCTTCTTTTTCTTCTTTCTCTTCCCTTCATCACGACTTCGTACCATTTCCATCTACCGTATGTTGTTGTTCTCTTCTTTTCTCTTCTTGCTCGGTAGCGATTTGTCGATCTTAAGGTTAAAGGGACTCGTTAACGTAGGTTAAAGGTCTCACGTTATGAGAGAGAGAGAGAAGAGAGAGAGAGAGGGTTCGGTGATCTGTGAGAGGAATGGGGTGATGTTATGTTTCGTGATTTATGAGAAAATAGTATTCTATATGAGTTTGTAAATGTGTATATAGGTATAAGTAGCTTGGTATTATATGTATGTTTTTTTTTTTCTATTAAATAGAAAGAGGTATCTTTAAAAGATTATTTTTATGGTTTTTGTGCATAGATATTTTATATTGTTTTGATATTTATATGATATTCGTTAAATTATTTTTAATGTTTACGGTAAATGAATATTAGTAATATTTATATTATTTTATTTAAGTAGAATTATTTATTAAAATTATTATTATATATCCGAGAATTTTTAATTAATTTATTTTTCTTTCACAATTTGATCTTGTTAATATTTTATATATATATATATACGGTTATGTATTTTTGATATTTATTAATGATATTTTTATTTTAAGGTGGTATATGTAGGAGAAGGTGGAGCATACGTTCCAGTACCATCTATAAAAAATCGTCCACTAAGTCCAAATCTTCAAGCTTTACAAACCCTACAAGGACTTCAAGGATTAACAGGAGGGGGCGGAACAGGTGTGGTCGCTGACGAAGAATGGCGGAGACATCCGGAAACTTGGGATCGAGAACATCGAAGATATAGGCCCAATACCACGAGAGTACAACGTAAGTTAAAAGAAAATCATAATTCATCAAAAATCAATATTTAATTTTATAATTATTATCAATAAAAAAGTCAATCATTGTGTGATTTATTAATCGATGATCAATTCGTAATATCGAATAGAATTAATTAATAATAATAATAATAATAACAATGAATATTGTTAAAACAATTTATAATCATTCCTAAGATTTTCACCAAACTAATAGAAAATATTTTGGAATAATTATATATAACTCTATCCAGAGATAAAAGAATAATATTTAAGATTAATCATTTTCGTTAGAGATCATTAGGAAACATAAATGAATAAAGAAATAAAATAATAATCGAGTACTCTAAACGTCGAAGGATCGATTAAATGTAAAAGGGGGAAAAAAAGGTTTAAAAGATAGGTAAAGAAAATTTTCGAGTAGGTTACGGCGAATAGGAAGCTACCGTTAGAGTAGGAGCAATTAAAACGGTGTCGGGAAGTCGTAGAACGTTTGCTGACACCAAAACTAGAAGAAGAGGAGGACTTTAACACGCCTTATTCTTGATCTTCGTCACGGTTATCTTTCTTTATCTATTTATCTATCCATCTTATCTATCTATCATTTATCTTTCTCCTTTTTTTTTTACCTTCTCTTTTAGGATCATCATCAACGTATCTAAAGTCCGGTCTTGCTATTAAATCATTGAACTTAGGTTCGAGCGTAGAAAATCTCAGTTAATTTAAATCAAGTTGTGTTGGTTTATATGTGTGACTTTTGAATGTGGTAATGGCGGCTTGTAATCGATGATAATTGGACCGTACTTCGCACGCATATTTCAGTTTTTTTTACTAACAATTATTATTTTTCATTCATTCATTTTCATACGAGCACATTTTTTTATTTATTTATTTATTTATTTATTTATTTATTTATTTATTTATTCATTTACCGTTGGAATCATTTAATAAGCAGTTCGCTAAACATTTCATTTTATGCATAATTACAAGTATTATGAAGATTCCTTATCTATGTGAGAAGATCACACATAGTTCGTAAGAATTATTATACTATTTATTTCTTTTTTTTTATGTGTTACTACCTTTTACTATTTTCCATTACTAAAAAATCCTACTGATATAACCAAACTTGTTTTTTTTTTAACACGGTATTGTTTTCATATTTTCCATAAGACATTAATTCTTTCTTTTATATGTTCGTTAAAAATAAAATTTATATACCATTGTTTATCGTTTCCGTTAATACTAAACAATATTTTTATATTTTTTATTAATTAATTTATTAACATACGTAAATTGCTTTTAATGTTTTTATTGTTGCACCACACACAACGACCACAAATATACTTGCATTTAAGTTTGATTAGAAAAAAAAAAAAACAAATCAAAAAGATAATAATTAAAAATAATTCTTATTAATTAAGCATACCGCGTTTGAACAAATTTCCATCTTACAATCTTGCAAAAATCTACGTACGTACTATCACATATAATTGCAGAAAAAAAATAAAACATACCTGTTAGATACTAATTAATGTTTCCTATCTAATTTAAATGACCTAAGAGAGAAATAAAAAAAGAAAGAAAATTTGTTATCGATTTGTTGTACTGCACACGACTACAAATATACTTGCATTTAAGTTTGATTAGAAAAAAAAAAAGAACAAATCAAAGGAGATAATAATTAAAAATAATTCTTACTAATTAAGCATACCGCGTTTGGACAAATTTCCATCTTACAATCTTGCAAAAATCAACGTACTTATTACCACATTTAATTGCAAAAAAAAAAGAAAAAGAAAAGAAAAAAGAAAAAGAAAAATAAAACATACCTGTGTTAGATGCTAATTAAAGATTCCTAGCTAATTTAAATGACTTTTAAGAGAGATAGAAAATTTGTTATCGATTAGAAGGTCGAAGATCTCATCGATCGTTTCGACTTTTCTTTCTGTAAAGAAATAGAGAAGGAAAAAGGAGAAGAAAAGGGCAAGCGAGCTGCGATGGGGAAAAAGGGTTGAGGATGGGGGGAGGAGGGGGGAGGAGGATACGCGAACTATCGTCGATGAGCGTGCGAAAAGAGAAAAGGCACGTAGTTATAAATGATAGATGCCAAGGCACGCGGTAGGAGATAGAAAGAGAGATAAAACCTTGTGTAAGGTTCAATGAAGTCGTAAAGACGGCCGCCATGCACCGCGGGAACCATAAGGCCACCCGCGGTATCGTCAATTACTCGAAAGAAGGACCATTAAGTTTAATGTATCCTCCGGTACATGCATGATTCATACACGTTCTCATCCTTAAATTATTCTATTTCTCATTTTATTTGGTGTCTCCTCATTACCCTAAACGACTATTAATCGTGTCGAGTGTTATACTCGACATTGTTTGGTCCAATTCGGTGGTCTTAGGATTGCGCGTCAAGGTCATTCTATCGAAATAATAAAAAGAGTTGCACTGTAGATAGGACAAAAGTTGATTTTTGCATACGAAAGGTCTCATATATATAGTGTCTTTGGATATATTTATATTTTATTATACTTTTATTATATTATAATATATGATAAATTTATTTAAATTATGTTATAAATATAATATACTTTTATTTTATTTCTTTATTTTACTCTTTTTATTATACTTTTTTTTCTGTCATATTATTCTTCTCCAGAGGGAGGAAAATATTATATCTTCGTACCTTGCAATCCCTTATACTCTTTTGGGTAGAACAATTTTTCCTAAATAAATCAAACTTAATTGAATATTTTAAATATTATTTTTTGTGTGCATTAGGGAATCAATTTGAACATTCGAATTTTTACTTTCTACCAACGAGACCAGTTTCAATTTAAAACTCGTTTTTTGGAAATTACATTTTTTCTTTTTACAAAATCTGTTTCCGCAATCTTAAAGTTTATTCAGTTTACAAGAAAAAGTACTTCTACCTTTTATTTGTGTTAATAAGTGTATAGTTACCGAAATATTATTTAAAACCGAATATTGTTCGGAATCGAATTGACCCAGTATGCATTTAATGATTCGTTACGAAAATGTGCACACTGAGGATTCAAATTTACATTAGAGTATCGAGTGTGATTCGACATATAAATGTTTTTAAATATCACTCGAATTAGTAATCATACGTATGTAATAAGACATAATAGTATTTAACATAAATATGACTAAACGTCATTTTGTCATGTGTGATGATTTTAACTTAAGTGCTTCGAGTGTGACTAGACATAATAATGACTTTTAGTCGTTATTGTTATTTTTACTTGTCATGATTTTACAACGATAAATCTCGGCCATTTTCCTTCCTCCCCATCCACCCTTTTCTCGTTTATCATAGAACGTGTATCGAAGTTGTGCAATCCGTTCTATTGTCTACGCAGCGTCGTTTTACCGGACAATGAACACAAAGCATGCATCCGCAATTCTAATAAGCGTGCATGTGTTACTTGACATACATATATACATGCATACACTCATGCATGCATGCATGCATGCACGCGTGAATACGTTAAACAAAAAGAAGGATAGAAAAAAAACGAAACAAATACGAAAGAATGAGAAAGAGATAAGAAAATGTTGCTCGAAAATGTTGTTAATGTTGAAGGGATGCTATAGTAAATATGTGCCTAGTTGTATCATCTTGAAAAAGAGAGAGAAAGAGAAAGAGTGAGAGAGAGGGAGAGAGAAATACGTCCTTCCAAGTGAAACTATCTTCATCCTTCATCTAAAATATCTCTCTTTATCCAACACAATTCTTAAGATTACATCGGTAGGACGTAAACAGTTGCTTTTAGCTCAACCACGATGAGCGAGTATGAAGGGACTATTACACCCTAACGAAACATACTTTACATACTTCACTTTCACTCTTCATCCTTCTCTTCCACGACCTCTTTTTTTTTTTTTAACTGACGAATCTTCGAAGCTCTATAGGACTTATTATTTTTAACTCGAATTATATCGAGATTTCTTTTTAAATGATTTTTTTTTTTTAATTGAACGAAAAATAATTTATTTCCGAGGAAATTTAATAGGAAAATAATTGATTTTTCATTAACGATTAGAAAAATATATTAAATATAATTATTTTAAGCATTAAATATAATTTATTTGAAAGATCGTAAATTAAATATTGAAAGGGATAAATAATTATTTTTATATATTTTGCCGAATAAAGTATAGATATTTATTTTTCAATTTTCGGTAAAACATATCAATTTGTTTAATATCGATATCTAATTAAATTCTTCCGAATCATAGCATAACTTTGCAAAAATTATTGACACTAATATCGTTAAATTAACATTAAACGAACACACATACACGTATTAACTTAAATATATTTTTATCTATTATTACAGATATCGAAGCAGAGTGCCAGGATGATTATATGAAAATCAGGATCGGTTTTAATGGCTCGTTCACAGGATTACTTTACTCAGCAGGTATAAAGTGACAGATAAAATCGTTTTACATCTACCCTAGATAATTTATCTTTAGAAGACAATACACTATTCGATATAACTCGAGTAATACGATCGATAGATAGATAAAATCGATTGAATCGTTTCGAGATGCTATTACGTAATCATAATTTCCTCGAGGATTTAGAGATTCGAATCTCTACTATGTGATTCTTATTCGTCAAGGACAATCGGTATTAATTATAGGATACTCCTACGATCCCGACTGCATGTACGTTAACGGAACGGGCCGTGATTACTATGAATTTTACATCCAATTGAATCGGTGCGGCACTCTGGGCGAGAACACTCATCACCAGGACAGCAGAAAGAACCCCACGGTGCGTATATAAGTATGAACAAAAATCATAATCTTAATGATGATAATAATAATAATAATGGTAGTAAATAAAAATTGAAAAAAAAAAGATAAAAAAATTGAAAGAAAGGGGAAAATGCATTTAATGATAATAACGGAGAGAGAAAGAGAAAATATCTTGTTGGTGTGTGAGTTAGTTGTTAATCGTTGATCGTCTCCTGATCGACTGTAAGATAAGAAAATAAAAAAAACATACTCTCATCATTGTTCTACTATTTTACACCATAGAAAAATCTCATGTGGAACACCGTAACCGTCCAGTATAATCCGCTGATCGAGGAAGAATTCGATGAACACTTCAAGGTCACTTGCGAGTATGGATACGATTTTTGGAAGACAGTGACGTTTCCCTTTCTCGATGTCGAGTAAGTCATATCCCTGTTTTTCTTATTTAATTATTAATTTTAACATTTTTAATAAACAAATTCTATATATATGAGAACATACGCAAACGGTATGAATGATAGGATTTATGTTTAAAAATTTTATGCATTATTAATTTAAATTAATTCTTGTGTGTGTGTTAGTTTTTAATATTACACAATCACTGCGTTTTCAGTGAACAAAAATCGTTTAGCAAACCATCCGAACTTTCTAGCAAAAACAAATTCTAATTAAGTAAATAGACTAAAAAAAGGTCCTACCCTTGCTACCCAGGAATAAGATGTTCTTAAATAATAATATGATTATACGGTGTAACAGTGTGTTATATCCGTTTACACTTACCTTTGTAATATTATTTGTTAACAACTCGTATCAATGTGTGTATCACATCAACCAAAAATTACTTATAATTCTCGACATTCCTCTATTTAATAAAAAAGAAAAACTCACACTGCGTTAAATAAACAAAGTCCAAGAGTATAGAAAAAATTGTTAATAGGTAAAATGTTTGTTTATTTTTGTTTTTAAAACGAAAAACGAAGTAAATATCGCGATAGAAAATGGATGAGGATAATTCAAGCGAGTAATCGGTCGATTATCGTTGATTTCGAATCGATTCTCTAATCCAATCCCCCCCCCTCCCCACTCTTCCCTTTCCGCTTTTACTATTGGCAATGTCCGTTATCCAACACCGTGGAATCGTTGGATACCGTGAGATAACGGAGACGGATCGTTGGCAATTTCTATATAACAGCGCGTCTACTTTCAGGGTCGCCACGGGAAATCCCGTAGTCTTCACCCTCCAGCCACCGGAGTGCTACATGGAAATCAGATACGGTTACGGGACCACTGGAACTAGAGTGGCTGGACCAGTTCGCGTCGGCGATCCTCTGACTCTCATTATCTACATGCGCAGTAAATACGGTACGAGGCTATCTAACCCTAACTTTGATTCGATCCTCACAATGAAAACGCACGCGTCACGTATTTCCATTTTATACATTAGATTACCTTACACGCCTAACTATCTATTCTATTTTATCCTTCCGCATCCTCGACCTGACCGCATGCTGCCGTCTCTTATTACGCACTCGACAAATCAACAATTTCTATTATTTCCTGCACGATATATATATAATATATTTACGTGCAATATTTGATTAACTTCAATCAAATATAGATATTACAAAATATAATATTAACCCTAGAATTATTAAGTGGGGTTGATATCTATAATATATACCCCAGGTAAACTTAAATTAAATGAACATTTCATCGTTTTTCAGTACTTTAATTTATTTATATCGATTTTTCATCTATCAAACTTTAGTAAAATTGAATTTGCTCTTCACTATTCTCTTTGGCATGAAAAACACAAAAAAATTTATATACTTAAAAGTCTGATTATTGATATTAGAACAGTTTTTAGGGGTAAATATATACCCAGTTTGTAGTCTGAAGGTTAAAAAAATAAGTTTGTAGTTCTAGGGTTAATATCAAGATATTTATTAATCGTAATTAATTCTAAGAGTATTTATAGACAAATTTGATATCACGAGAATAACTATGTTAGAAAAATTATTTTGTTAAATTAAGGTATACGAAAAATAATCTGTCTTTTTTCATGTTTTATCTTTGATAAATAGATGGTTTCGATATCGTCGTGAACGATTGTTACGCACATAATGGTGGAAACAAGAGGATTCAACTTATCGATCAATACGGATGTCCCGTAGACGACAAACTGATTAGCAGATTTCGTGGATCCTGGTCTGAGAGTGGTCTATTCGAGACCCAAGTTTTTGCTTATATGAAGACATTTAGGTTTACAGGATCACCCGCTTTATACATCGAGTGCGATGTTCGTATGTGCCACGGTCGATGTCCGGTAAGAAAACAATCAATTCAAATCAAATCAAACTATCTAAAAAATCAATCATTTAACTCACGTATTATTATTAACACGTTGAACTTTTAGAGTCAACCATGCCATTGGAGAAACGCTAAAAATGTTGCGAAAAGATCCGTATCGGACATGATTGGTGGACCGACAACACCTGCTACTAGTTTATCGGAAAATGTTAATCTTTTCCAATCCCTTCGAGTTCTTCAGGAAGGGGAAGTTGACACGGAACTTTTCCAGAATTCTACTACCGCTTCTCGTAATGGTAAAACCACATTTTTTTACCATTAAATTCTTACAGTTCAAATATATTATCTATTTTTTATCATTTAATATTAATATTTGATATGAATTTTCAGGTGCAAATGATTCAGGCTCAAACGACAGAGTGTGTTTAAGATCGAACGTGATGAGCACTATTGTTGGATTAGGTTGTGGTATAATTTGTTTATTGTCGGGTACATTGTTGGCAATGTGTTCGCGAATGCGAAGACAAGCGCGAGAAAAATTACTCTCGGATAGCATAAGCTATATGACGCACAAGGGTAGAATTAATTAAGCGGTCGTGGGAGGGGGAGGCGGGGTGGGGACAAAAAAATATACATTCGGGGGGTTAATTTCGTTCTTTCTTCCCGCGGTTATCGCGATTTCTAGTTTACCGACGAAAATCAGTAATGTAGAGTGCGTAGGTTACAAAAGCATCAATAATAAATTTGTCGGTAAAACATAAATCTGCATTACCGTACATCGATATCGTATGACGTCGATGTAATCGGGAGGGACGAACGATAAAAAGAAAAAAGAAAGAAGGATTTATCTTAAATGCCAGCGAATATGCAAGTTAACACGCTACTTTGATAAAAGACTTTAGTACTTTAGTGTGCCTAACGAAAAAAAAAAAAAAAACACAATTTATACACAAGTAACGCCTTAACACAACTCTAATTTACTATATAGTTTAACTCAATTATTAATCATAATTCATTAATACTCAAAAGACGAGGAGAGAGTATAACAATTTACTATTTCATGTTTTCTTTTTCTTCTTCTTCTTTTTTTTTTTTAATTATATTTTTCCGTTTTCATTGTGAAAATGTAGAATTCGATCGGTAAGGAAGTAATCGTTGGAAATTGTGAAATCAATTGCACTCGTAAATTTTAACAAGTGTTTTTCAAATTCGTATTATCGTGCTGAAGCTTTCTCTGTACTCTTTGATAATTTTTTATGTTTTTTTTTTATGTTTTTTTTGTTTTTATATACACTTGCGCTCTTTGCAAACGACGTAGACCGATCTTTCTCTCCTTTTATTCTTTACTATAAACGTAAGAAATTTGAGGGTAATCCGATCGCTTATATCGTACGTCAATAATAAAACGTCGATAATAAAGTTTTTTGATAACATTGCCAGAAAATCCTCGGCGTATCGAGTTAGTTCTCAAGAACAAAAGAGAAAAAAAAAAAGAAACGGTAAATGCATTCGGTACTTTCGGGGATTCGAAAAACAAGCGAATTAGTTAGATGGTATTTTATTAATAAAAGTAACTTCGGTGACAATAATAATAAGTTAACTGGCCATTACTCGGCATATTCAGGAACGTAAAAATTATTATTCTTTTAGAAAAGAATTTGAGGGGTAAGTTACCGTGAGTCGGTAATTGTTTTCCAAGAATACGAGTCTTCACGAGAGCCATCCCTTAATTAAAAGGGCCACATATAACGTTTCTGAATGTTCGCGAATAATGTTAATTATAAATTAAGCTTTCACATTTGTTATTATATTATGGTATGATATAATTAATTGATTAAATAATTAAACGTAGGATTGATTATATAATGGCTAAAGTATGCTAAAAGCTCGAACCCTGATCTCTCATAAAATATCACAATAAATGATTTTTTAAAAGACACAAGTACATCAAAAAATACTAAATTTAAACAAAAGAAGAAAAAAAAATAGAAGGAAAGTGTTGAGAAAAATAAAAAAAAAAGAAAAATGCGCTTCTAACTTACGGCCAGTGAGGATTAAATAATATTTCGTTCATTTCTAAATGTAACACAATATTAGAAAGAAAATAATAACAATAATAATAATAATAATGACCAAAAAAACTAATAATAAACGTGTACAATTAATCAGGTGATCTTTTTCAATAGAATTTTGTATATTCGACGCGAAATATTAATTTCCCCTCCTGGTCGTTTAATAAAACACACACGTGCATGTCATGCAGTATGCGAATAGTAGTGTGTAAAATTCCCTTTAACCTTCTATCCTAAAGAAAAAATAAATCTCCGTCCGTTCAACGAATACTATTTCTATTTTCATTAAATTATTTTCTATGAGAAAGAAATCAGGATTCATGCGATTAACGATTTAATTAGGTTTTATTTGTAAATATAGCACTACATCGACTATCTCATGATATTTATGATTAAGCTCGAGTGTAACAAGGTTTTTCAATAAACAGTAGAAGGAGAAATTCATTTCTCTAAAATAACATAACAATACATGTTCATTTATTATTAATATTCTCATTCATAATTCATAAGTATTATAATAAAATGATATAAAAAAAAGAAAATGCACGTTAATTAACCCTTTGATTGCTGAATGTTATTAACTGAAATGTTTAGTAAGGACGGAATACTTTATTACCAGTGTATTTGTTTCATTTATTGATTTTACTCTATATAATCCAGATCTAATGATATAAATTATATTTAATAATTAACTTAGTTAAATTAAGTTCTACTTCTTTTTATGTCCAAGTTCCCTGTGATTCCGTATTAAGAATTATAATTTTGGACGAGAGAAATAACTAATTAATTAATAATTAAAGTTTTTGTTTCTTACATAATATTTATGTGACAAGACTCAAAACAATAATTAATATACTAAACAACATTACATTATTTGTATTTATATTGACAAACTCGTATATACGTTAATAGTCCACGTTGGGAACTTTTATCAAACGCATATATGCGTTCGTAGCACTCAAAGGGTTAAAAATCAAATTAATTTTATTCCATTGATTAAGTTAAAGAACAAATTGTTCAATTCTATAGATTAAGATTATATTCATAATTACTGAAAAATATTCAAATGGCCATAAAGAAATTACAAAAAAGAAGAAGAAGAAGAAGATGAAGAGGAAGAGGAAAGAAAAAGACAGGTGGGGTAATATTTTAGTTTCCAATACTTTTTTACGTACACGTAAAAAGTAGGTCTAACGAAAAGAGATAGGCGTAACGTTTAGGGAGAAGAAAGAAAATAAAGAAAAAAAAAGAAAGGAACTACCTGAAAGTCAATTTATAAAAATTCCTAAGCACAACAGAACTGTCGACCCGTTCAAAACCAATGTTGGCCTAACACGTTTAAAAAAAGAGGAATGGAATGGAATACTAGAATGAAATAAAACGGAACGAATCGTGTTTTCAAAATAGCGCATTTTTCATCGTCAAAAACTAGACGACTACGGACGACCACAACTCTACGACGACAACGACGACGACGACAACTACAATCAACTACGATTTACCGAAAGAAAGAATGAAGGAAAGAAAGATAAAGATAGATGTAGAAGAAAAAGGATGAACGATCGGGAATGGAGTCCTTTTTTTAAGAAGAAGAAAAAGAACAAAAATAGGACACACAAAAAAAAGTGCACCTTTTCTTGCATCTTCCTTCTTTCGTTCGTTCTTTCTTTCTTTCATTCTTTCTTCCTTCCTTCGTCTTTTTAACGATTTCTATCCAGTAAAGAAAAGTGACAAATAAAGTTTCCAGTAGATATCTCGCAGGATACGAGAAAATGTTGACCCAGGATATATACGACGGGCTAACGTCGTATTTGTATCCCTCTTATTTTTTTTTTTGTTGATCCTTACTCGATAACTGCGCTCTAAAAGATGAGATAACGAAAGAAATAAAAAAAAAGGAAAGGAAAAGAAAAAGATGAGAAAAAAAAAAGTATCGAACGTTGAGAGTCCTCGGGAGAATCCCACCTCACCACCTCCGGGGTCTAATAAAAAACGAGCTAACGGACAGGGAGCGTCAATTGGAAGAAGATAAATCATCGTCTAGATCGAAAAAAATCGTGCCCGACTCTGTGTGTATGTGTGCGTGTCCCTTTATTAAGATGCGTTTTAAAATATCCACCTCGATCAAGTCGAACAGATTATCGTTGATCGATATCTCGTACTTGTATCTCTCTATCTCTTTTTGAAAGGTGGACATTAATTATTATTTTTCTTTTTTTTCTTTTTTTCGTTATTATTGTTATTTATTTTTTTTCTTTTTTGTATTCGAGAATTTTAATGCATCATCGAGAAATTCGACGTGCGATCGATCACACAATTTATTGCTAGGTTGTACGCGTACCTACCTGGGATCGGTCATTTTTGAAATTGAAATTAATCTTTAATCGGGAGTATAAAGATTTGACGAATTTATACAGGGTGATTCATTTTCATTGGAATATCTGTGTTACCCCCCCCCCCCGATTATTCTCGTTGTTTTATATTATTTCAATAAAATTAAATTATTTGACTTATGAAACAAACAAAAAATATGTATCCTACATATTACTGTGTTTACATATATTGTACTGTAAAAATATAATTCTACATTTGCACCTATGAAATAATATATAAGTGGTCTTAAGGATATTTAAAATGTTTCAATATATAAATGTCTCACCTTGAGATAATAAAAGATAAGACGTAGACGTTCAAGAGGATAAAGATAAAAGTAAAAAATACACGTGAAAGAATATTATCGGTAGGATTATGCTCGTAACGAGGACGTATCGATTATGAAGCAAATGTTAATAGGACGTTTTAATCTTTTCCAAAAATAAGTGCGATCGCGAGATCTCGATACGTTAAGAAAATTGTACCAGCAAAAGCAAAAGTAATAGCAACAGGAACAGCAGCAACAACAAAAACATAAACAAAAAAATAAAAACAAAACAACAGCAACAGCAGCAACAGCAGCAGCAGCAGGCATGCGGTGATTAATCAAGCGGCAATAAATTAATTGCCGCTCTGCCAGAAATTAATTGCCAGGCTGGCAATAATTATGGCCAACGCAGAAATAATTACCGTTTCCCCGTGGCAACGGCGTTGATCCTCGCTCGGTGATAATCCGCCTGTAATTCGATATCCGTTGAACTACCACTAACACCAACACAAATGGCTATCACTAATACCACCATGGTTGGCAACCACTATTATCATCATTCCAACCACCCCTTCGTCAGAGTCCTCTTCTCAAACCCTAACCCTAAAACTCAAACCCTAGGACTCATACAACACCCAATCCCACCCACTACCTCCTCCTCATTGATCCTTTTCTAGCGTCCTTGTAAATCCGATTAAATTTCAGTAACCAATCGTATACTCGATATCCCCAGGAGTCCGGCTAATGTCGATCACGAGTACTACTCGTTCTCGGCTCGATTAACGTTCTGACGATCTAACGATTTCAACAACTTCCAAACGATAGAAATCGTTTTAGTTTATTTTTGCTAGCCTCGCATATAATGGCTTAAGAGAAAATCTATTTATAATGTTTTTTATCATGATTTTATTGACATTTTTTCAATATTATTTAATCGTTTCGATTGTTTTTCAATCTAATAACTTATTTATAGAATATATTTCTCAATTCGCGATTAAAATATTTCAATAAAAATTTATATGAAAACTTTATATCCTTTTTTTATATCTCCAATCAAAAAACTAAAAATCAATTGATTAGAAAATATTTCAAACAACGATCATAATATTTTACTTTTTTAAAAAGTCTTCCTTATATAAATCATATTTTTTCTTTATATCCGATCGAACTAAATCAACTCTTTAAAAAAAATTTCATTCTTTTTTTTAATTCTTCACCGAATCATATTTTTTCTCATGAAAACATTTAGAATAACAATAAAATGATTAAAACAAAAGTAGAATAATAGTGGAAGATAAAGAGATTTGAGAAAGGATGATTCGGAGATAGATCCAACCAACCTTCCGGTTTAAGGATCGTTTCCGGTGGCGTGACTTTGAAAGAAAGGGAGAGAGAGAAAGAGAAAGAGAGAGAGAGAGAGAGATTGGTGGGAGTGGTTAGATATCGAAATGAAATCTCATGGGCTAATAAATACTCGGTTATCAGGGCTAATCGAGTTATCGCGCGATATGAAACCGAGGGCGGAGTTTACTGTTTCGAGCTGACCACCTATACGTTTATCGCTATACTTGTTGGTTACGTTCAAGCTTACGATCCCCCTTCTAAATTTTCATGGTATATACCTATATACCTATGTATCTAACATTTACAAACATACACACATACATTTATATCAACTATGTACATAATATTAACACGTAAAGGGTAATTCATTTAAATACAATTTTTATATTAACTATTTATTGTATTAAAATATATATTAACAATAAAAATATTACGTAATATCAATGGGTGTTTTATAGGTAAACTCATATAACAAATCGTATTAACTCTTTCGATATTAAATATAATAAATTTTTTGTTTGTACATATATTTAAGTAAATTATTATAATGATTTATTATTTATATATAATTGTTATTATTAATTGTAAAGAATTTATATGAAAATAATTTAATATAAGTGACAGAGAATTAGGTGAATCATCCTGTAGTACGTGTAAATATAAGTATACAATTAGAATGATATATGTGAATAGTTGTTATCTAGATATATATCAGGACACCTACATAACCATTTACATACACAAATATATATGTGTATACACACCTAATAAAACAGAGGTGTGGAGTGTAAAGATAGCACATAGCAGCTTTGAAAATTACTTTAGACTGAAATCACCTTTCGAATTAATCTTCTCTTCTTTCACTTCGAATTAATTCATTTCTTCCATTATTCCTTTATTCTTCTAATCACATATTCAAATTCTTACACAAGACAAATGTATTCCTTACCTGGAACAAAAGAAACACACATATATTTTATTAACTTCTCATTCAAACATTTTACTAATTTATAATTCAATATTATTCCAACTTTTTTAATGATTTCTCACGAATGAAAGGGAAAGATTCGACCAATCGAGAACGAATTAAAACTTTTGCGAAAGAATTGTAAAAAAGAGGAATGATGGGAGAGTCGGAGCGGGAGGAGGTTGGGTGGAGGTGGTGATGGTGGTGGTGGTGGTATGTGTAACTAAACGAATGAAACGGCCAAAGGAAATACTAACGAGCACACGTGGATGCTCGTTAAGGCAAACGTTAACGAAATTTACGAAGCTGCCCGCCAGTAACGAGTACAATTATCTCTCTCTCTTTCTCTCTTTCTCTCACACACACACACTACTCATTTTCTTTTTCTTTCTCTTTAAAACCATTAAGAATAAAATCTACGAGAAGTTTTAATCCACAATTTACCGTTCAAACAAAATCGATATTCGATATCAATTAAAAATTAAAAAACAAAAGATCATCAAAATATTATAATAAATATATTTATATATA
>NW_014569571.1:151206-171456 GCF_001313835.1 Polistes canadensis
ATAATATAATAATTATTATATAAAAAATATCAAAATATTTCATTCAACGTCAAAGAAAAATTCAAACTTTCTGTTTAAAATAATCTTCCCTCCTATTGAATACATACAATAGTACACATAGGCAAAATGTTTAACAATATAATACATATGTGCAGTGTGAGTATTGAAAAGTGGAAAATAAAAAAGGAAAGGCAAAAAAATAAATAGGTGTCATGGATGGGGTTACGTAAAAATCTTATTCATCTTTTCTTAATTACAGATTATTTTCTCGTTATCGACGTTTAACTATTGATACATTTTTTTGTTTTTTTTTTTTTTTTTGTCAATTTTTTCTTATTCTCATGAGGATAAACATGAGTAAGAGAGAGAAGGGTGACAGGATGAAGCGGTGATGGGAGGGGAGGGGGATTCATCATTACTCGGCTAACTAGACACTTGACAGTCGGTCTCGATTTAAGTACAACTTTTGCGTTCCTGTCGGTTGATATTATTACAGGTAGTTATTTAAATGAGTTTCACGAAAACGAGAAGAATAAATAAAGAGAGAGAGAGAGAGAGAGGGAGAAAGAAAAAAAGAATAAAATAACATAATGAGATAACGATTTACTATACAGGGTAAGAAGAAATACCGTAAAACGATAGTTTTTTTCACACCATTAAAAAAAAAGAAGAAAGAGAAAAAACCCACACACATACATAAGATATAGTAAAAATAAAAATTAAAAAAAAGGAAGGTAAATGTGTTTTGAATAAAGAGGAAGCGAAAAGTAATACTAAATTACATGCAAAAAAAAAAAAAGAAAGAAAGAAAGGAAAAAAAAAACAAGAAAAGAAAGAAGCAGCAAATTTATACATACAAAAAAGTGTTGTGAATACGTGTCAGAGTTTAATTTGAAATAGGCCCGCTAAAAGTCCTCTTGAAAAGGTTGACAGCAACCCGTTGAAAAGCACCAGAGAAAGAGACACACACAGACACACAAACAGAGTCAGTGTATAAGAGAGAAAGAGAGATAGGGAAAGATGGAAATAGGATCGTGGCTCGTTTAACTCACGTTAACTCACGCATGCGTACACGTTTATGCAGCTGCGGACTGATTTTACGAGGTGTTAACGTGCCTCTGAACGACAATATGTCATTACGATGATGGTCCTCGTAACGTCGGACGTATGTCGTGCGATGTTTACGTCGATCCTTCTCTCTCTAACCCCCATTGAAATTCTATGTCGCTTGTATATCGAACGAAATTAGAGGAAGAGAGAAGGAAGGTAAAAAGAAAAAAAAAAAAGAAAAAGAAAAAGAAAAAGAAAAATAAAAAGGAAAAGAAAGAGAGGAAGGAGAGGAAGGAGAGAAATAAATTGACGGAAAGTCGAATACGAGAGAACGGAGAGAGCCTAATGATACCAGCAAAACATGCACTTTCCGCGATGAGTTGAGATCATTACTTTACCTTCGGGGAAAATATACGTACGAATTATCATTTCGTTACTTTTCCTTTTTTTTTTCTTCTTTCTTTTTTTTTTTTTCCTTCCATTACAGATCCCGTCTATTATCGTCAATTTTGACAGAAAATATACTTAAATGTATAATAAAGGTATGTGTATGAATGTAAGTATTATTTACGGTTAGGTGTGTCTCTATGTATTTATAGAAAATTATGTACTTTGGACGAGTCCTCATTTCTTAAGTATTTTTTTGTATTGAAAAAAATAATATATAAAGCACGTGTATTTATATTGAGGTGTATTTTTTTTTCTTTTTTTTTTCGTTTTCTTTTTGAAAAATTAGGTATATTCGTTTATTTATCGTTATGTGTGTTTGTTTGTATTTAAAGAAAATGATGTGCTTGGATGAGTCCTTATTTCTCAAGTATATTTTTTGAATAGAAAAAATCATAGACGTATGGATGTATGGATGTGTATAAATGAATATGCATTTATGTATACTTATTTATGTTCCAATGTAAATTTATGAAAAATTAGATGCATAAACAGTTAGGTGTTACCCGTTTTGCAAGTATTTTCGAATAGTAAACAAAAAAATAATAAAAATAATGGCATACGTGTACATGTACGTATGAATATGTATTTGTATTTATGAAGAATTAGGTGTATAAACAGTTAAGCGTTACTCGTTTCTAGTTTCTCAAATATTTTTATAAAAACAAAAAGGAATAAATTTCTATTAGTACGCTAAAGAAATATCGGTATATTATTTAAAAAAAAAAGGACAAAAAAAAACAAAAAGGAAAGATATTAAATAATTATTTTTACAAATTTGTTATATACTATTTATTAGAATCGACATTGTTATCTACTCCCGGTAATTCTCTAATAAACGACGTAATCGTAGTTAAACAATTTACTTGAAAATAAGTAAATAAATTAACAAATTTTGGAAGGAATTTCAAATTCGGGTCGAGTTCATTGTCCTCCTAACCGAGTTTACGATTATTCACGGTATCTCTTAGACTCGTAATTTGGATAAATGTAAATTTATGGATACCTTAAAAAGGACTTTAAAAAGATTAAAACAAAACAAAAAGAAAAGAAAAAAATCAAACAGACGGACGAGTCGTAGTTAACGAGATATTTTCAAAAACTTTCTTTGAGAATGAAATCGCGTTGAGTTAGCCGCCATTTTTCCCGTTTGCGATGTCTTCGATAAAGCAAACCAAGAAAAAAGAAAAAAAGAAGAACATGAAGGTGGAAAGAAGAGAGGAGGTAAAGGAGGGACAGGACCTCCATCGGAGGATTATGACGCGGTCGCGAGTTCACCTGACCGACAATTTACGAGCTGACATTTTTTACTCGTTCAGTCCCGTATCGGCTTCAAGATCGGCCCATAATGAGCCTTAACGATCGCCTTAGGAGAAAAAGAGAGAGAGAAAGAGAAAGAAAGAGAGAGAGAGAGAGAGAGTAAGGTGACGACGAGTGAGAGGGAAAGGGTAGGAAGGTGCGTCGAAGCGCTCGAAGCACTCCTCACGAATCGAGGGAAAAATAAATACGTGGATTCAGGGCGTGCGTGCACGCTACCGAGAGGTAGAAAGGAACGAAATCGATATAGGTAAAGGTAGGTAGGTAGGTAGGTAGGTAGGTAAGGTAAGTACCTAACACCGACTTATCGAAAAGTATGTATGTGTTATGCGAAACTATTGCGCGCGCGAAGAACGTGATCTTTATCTAACAAACGTTAATAAAGCAGCAGCACCCTTTCGTGATTTTCCGCCTTCATCGTCATCGTCTTCTTGCAGACGACGAACGACGAAAAACGACTATCCTAGATATAGATCTCTCGTTTCCGAAAGTAGTGAATTTTTAACGAGATATCGCTGCCACGATCCTTTTTCCAAGATTATTTTAACGAGAGAAAGAAGGAAGGAATTGAGAGTTAGGATTAATAAGATGAGTGAACAAAAATAGCTTTGGGATAGTTAAAATGATGGAAAGAGTCGATGACGTTCGAGAGGAACGTCATTTGAATGAGAGACGGATAATAACGTGAGAGGCGAGAGACGAATAAGAAGAAGAAGAAAAAGAGAAGAATGGGAGGATGAGGAAGGTGAGACGAAGAAAGGCAAACAGCATGTTCCCTAGTAGTAATCCTGTTGGGTGGGGAGAGACAGAAGGAAGGAAGGAAGGAAGGAAGGAAGAAAAGAGAGGTGTACGAAGAAAAAGAGGAAGATATCAAAAGAGAGGAGTAGGAGAAAAATAGTGGCTCGGTTGTTGGAAGGGGGAAGACAAAAAAGAAAGAGAGGGGAATTAATAGTTGCGGTGGAATAGTGGTGGGCGGTATTAAAAAGTGCGAGGGGCGGAGCTAAGGGCAAGCTCGACGAATAGGCGCACGATTAGATTGAGTGGTGGGGATTGAACGAGCGTGATCAGCGCAACGTTTCGTCAATCGGCCGGCAGGTGTCGGGCAAGCGAACAAGCGAACGGGTGGGTTGCGTCAAAGTGGGCATGGCAGTTAATAGGCTACGCCCGGTAACGCCCATTGTCGACCCACCCGCCGTTAGCTCGGCACAGACGCGTCGCGGCAACCAACTGGACACAAGCGGCACAGCCCGGATTGACGGCGCCGCACAACGGCTCCGTCGAAAGCACCGTCTACCAGCAACTTCTAGTACGGTAGAGTTTCTCTACCTTCTCTCTCTCTCTCTCTCTCTCTCTCTCTTTCTCTCTCTCTTTACCTATCTCTTTCTCTCTCTCTCTCTCTCTCTCTCTTTTACTGTGTTTCTCTTTCTCTCTTTCTCTCTATCTCTCTCTCTCTCTCTCTCTTTCTCTCTTTCTCTCTTTCTTTCTCCCTCTTTCTCTTCACACTGCTCTGTCATCGTCTCATCATCGTCCTCGTCCGCGTCCTCGTCCTCGTAGTCGTCGTCAATATCGTGTGCGTTCTCGTCGTTGTTGTTCATCGACGATTCACTAACTGGTCGGCCGTTACTTCGATGGTGTCGTCCTAGCCAACCAACCGTACGTTCGTTCGTTCGTTTACTCGTTCGTTCGTTCGTTCGTTCGTTCGTTCGTTCGCTTTCCCTTTGGGACAGAAGAGTAGAGTGCGTGGTTCTACTATTTAGTCGTGTCCAGGAGTCGCGTGAGAGAAGAAGAAACCGTGCGTCGTCGTTTCAAAAGAAAACGCAGTGCGTGAGTTGGTCGGCTACAGCTACTACTGTTACATTGACCAATGACAACAACCCCGTCGTGAACAAAAATAAAAAGGAAAAAAAAGTTTCCTTTCCTGTTCTTGGGCAGATAATTTGTCAAGCTATTCTTAGTGACTGCGGGAGTTTCCTAACTGTTTTTGACATATGTTACGGGACAAAACCATCGGTTTGTGTTCCATCGATCGTTCTTCGGACTATTCGAAGAAGTTTTTCTAAAGTGGGGAAAAGCAAAGGGAGAGATGGACAGGAATATTCGAGCGAATACGAGACGGATACTTAGTTGTCCGTCGGAATGGGAAAAGTCGAAGGTAGAATTTTACGCCTGAGGTAGAAAGTGGAAATGAAAATTCTATAGACGGAGAATAGTGAAGAAATTTGAATCTCGTCGAATGGTGATCGTGTTATCTACGTAAGTTTTGGGTAGAATATGTTCCTGGACGTATCAATGCGTTACGGATGACCGGTGCATTAGTGACGATAAGAAGAAGAAGAAGAAGAAGAAGAATAAAATAAAGCCAACAACAACGTTGGAAATAATTGTACGAAAAGAGATATGAGTGGAACCAAAGTTTAAATGAACGATATTGACAGGAGAAAAGCGTCTCGGATGGACGAGCAGGGATGTTAGACGAGATAATCGAGTCAAGTTTGATCGATCTAATTCAATAAGATCATTCATTAAAAAATGTCCAACACGAGCGTGGAATCCTCGTCGATAATGGTGGAGGCAACGGATATTCGAGAGATGAGGCAGAATCAATCGCGTCTCGAACAGGAGACCGATGAAACGGAGAAACGTGATCAGGATAGATGCGGCGAGAACGCGGATAGTGATTGCGAAAGCGACACGAGCGAGGTGCTCAGCGTCGGCAGCGAGCCAACACCGGCGAGCGTAGTTGGTGTTAGAGTTTGTACCGGTACAAAATACGGTGATCAGGAATCGGCTAGCAGTCGAGGTGAATTTAGAGAGGAAGAAAATACGAGGATATCGGCGACCCCCTCGCCCTCGAGCTCGACCAGTTGCAACGACAGTTACTATCATCGAACTTCCAGCGGTGGCGGTGGTGCACACGTTTCAGCTCCGAGTCCTTTAGCTTACAGTCAAGCACCGTCATCACCGACGGCTTCCTCAGTCAGGTCACCAGCATCTTCTTCCGCCACAGCATCCTCTCCTGGTCGACCGGAAACTTCGGGGCAAGAACCGATACTCCCCAGGTATCAGGTAACCGGTGGTAGTCACCAACATCTCCTACCTCGATATGCCTCCAGGGAAACTGAAATTCCGGATTATCCGAGTCGCGTTCAGCACGGATTAACACACGAGATAGTTTATCCGAGCGTAGAAAGACTACATCGTACACCGATAAGCGTTCCTCTGGTCACCAGGTTATCCTTGTCACCACCGTCGGCCATGACGGTAACCGGACTTCAAGCTACCACGCCGACGATCCTTCATCCGAGCGCGTGTAGAGACCCTCGAGAAACAAGCAACTCCCTGATGCCGCATCCTGTTCAGCATCTACATCATCATCCGAGCGCTCACGGTCACTTGCATCAAAGTTCTCAGGTACAGCACGTGCCGGCTAACGCCTCGGTCCATCAGCATCAACATCATCGATTATCCGTCAATAAGATACTCCAAAGAGACGAGTCTTCATCGCCGACGGCTAGTGCAAAAGGGCCAGATGAAAATGGTCGAACCGTGGCTACTTCCAACGGTGTTCAAAACAACGCAAACGGGAATCATCACAATAATCACAACAATAATAACAACAACAATAATAATAATCTACAACATCAAGCGAGTCTGAAATTTAGTATAGACAACATATTAAAAGCGGACTTTGGTAGGAGGATAACCGATCCGATTTCTTTAAAAAAATCAAGACCTAAGAAAACTTCCTCGAGACCTATAGATCTTACTAAAGACTTTTTGGAATCGTCTTCCGAAGGATCGGAAAGGAGTACTTTGGAAACTGTTACGACCAACGCAGCATCGCCCACTGGCGTTCCTGCTGGTGTACCTACAACTAATCCAACTTCCAATCCACCCGGACCACCTTCTTCCGAACCAGGCAAACAGATGCTCTGGCCAGCCTGGGTCTACTGCACGAGATACTCCGACAGACCATCCTCTGGTGAGTTTTATATTTAATCTTTCATTCAATTCTTTATTATCGACTCCCTTGACAATACATACAAATATTCCTCAAATCCAAATCGAAACGATCACCTTTGCAAATTAAAGAATATAGGAGTAAAACACATTTAGTTACATATTGCAAATTTTCTTAAATCTATGTTTTTCATTTTTACGAATTTATATACAATGTTCTTTTATAATTTAGTGTTTATAACTTCGAATTATGATAGCAGTATACTACAATATATTTAAATTAGACAAAAATAGTATGTTTGTAGCGTCAAATTAATAATGTTTACTCATATTTTTGGCAAGTTTTATCTCCGAATTTTTAAATTGTAATCGAATCGTAAACACGTCTCGTTCACAATTCATAGAAAGTTACGTTTCCTAATTGATTAAAATACTCAAAATCAATTTACCGAAGTTTCAATCTTATACTCGTTTTAACAAAAACACATTAATGATTATTAAATCCAACGGGAAACAAAACTTTACACATTAATACAGACTAACCCTAAACATATTTCCTCTTAATATCAACAATCGCGGTGCGATCAAACAATTCCCAATTAAATTAGAAACAAGAAAAAAAACGTCATTCCTTTTGAAGAACCGGATGACAATTAAAATAAAAAAAAATTCCCATAATCTCAAGCGAACATATTTATACCTCTGGACCCTTAAATTGTTATCGGATCGTGTCTACGTCTCGTCCATAATATATAGAAAGCCACGTTTTCTAATTGGTTACGATACACACAATCAGCTACTGGAGTTTTGCGATCCGATCGTTATCTTCGTCAGATCCTTCTTGTTCTTTTTTTTTCTTCTATCCCTCTCTCTCTCTCTCTCTCTCTCTCTCTCTTTCTCTTCTCTTTCTGTCTATAACTCTTTAATAAACTTCAGCCGACTCGTTTGGGCTACCAAGTTATATACACACAAACACACGCATACTTAAATACAAATACATGCATACATATATACATTTATCCATATCTACATACCTAAGCCTATTACATCGCGTGGCTGTAATTTCGCGAGGATGGATGGTCTTTACGAGTGACACGAGAAAACGTGTAATTACTTTGACTACTCGACTCAACTCGACTCGACTCGACTCAACTCAACTCGAGACTCACGGAGTGGCAACTTGATGAATAGCAGAAACGTTTCTTCGTCGCGTCTCTTTGCTCTTCTCTGATCTACGTTTCGCGCATTGTCGAGTGAACAATCGGTTAAAGTGTTAAACGTTCCTAGATAAAACCTTTTTTTCCACCATTCACCAAAATTTTCTTACTTTTTTCAATTAAATCTCTCCTCTCATTCAATTGAATATCCTTTTTTCCTTTTACTTTTCCTTTTTTTCTTTTTAACGACAGTAACTTTTAATACACGACAGGTTTTCTACTCAATGGGATTATTATTAACGTTTCTCCTCGTTCGTGGTGTTGTTAAGTTGGTAAGATAAAATCGATCTTCAATTACTCGCCGAGTTATACGGATTATCGCGATTGGTTGAACGTGAAATAATTGCACAGTTTTAACTCTTTAACCGTATGTAATTTCTCTACGTTTATACACAATGAATCATCTAACTTGATTACCTCGAATAATTTCTATAATTGTGGAATTGATAAACTTATTTTTTTGTTTTTTTTTTTAGGAGAGTCACGTGATATCAAAAAGGACATAATACACGATTTCTTGTTTTTTTGTTTTTGTTTTTAAGTTGATCTGTCCAGAATTCGAAAATTACCTTGGGTTTCTCATTTTTCTCTTTCTTTTTTTTTTTTAAATAGAATATCCTAGTTTTTTAATCACAATTTCCAAGTAAAATAAATAGTATTAAAAAAACATATTTATTACAAATTATTTATTGTAGAATTTAGATGTTATTCGAGGTAATCGAATTAAGTTTTTTCATTGAATATATAACAAAATTCCATATATAGATAAATATTGTAATAAAATATAAGGAAAGATAGATAGAACGTAACAAACGTAGTAACGATCTTTCATCGTTAAAAGCAGATAATCAAATTTATATTTGTGCAAGGCTTAATTTTTTACAACGCTCCAATTTTCAATTCGTTATGTATCCTTTCTCTAAATCACTCGTGTATTTATATCGCGTACCCGGCTCGTTAGGTTGAAAAGCATGACTTAACTTTAAATTTCTAAATTACTGTTATTGCTCAATTTTGAACCAATTCTAACAATTGAAAAAATACACACATTTATAAGTATTAATCAATGTGTCGCAGGGGGAAGTTGGACAAAGTAAGAATTTAGAATGTTATTTCGATCTTATTGAACGTTTCGTCCCTTCATCAGGATTTCTTCAGCAACTTGATCGTTAAAGTTCAGAATCTCTTATATATTATTATAAAAACATATACATTCTTATATTTTTGTAAACAATAAAACTGTACTTAACATCTATAAATCGTTGTATCATAAATTGTTATATTTGAATACGTAATTAAAACAATACTGTATTGTTTTGCTGAAGAAGTCTCGATGAAGGGACGAAACGTTCAATAAAATCGAAATAACGTTTTAAATTCTTACTCTGTCCAATTTCCCTCTGCGACACATTTATTAATAATTTTATTTATGGACGTGATGAAGAACTAAGTGATTTATAAGTATTATATTTGCAAATTTTGAAATTTACCTGCCAGCTTAAGATAGCCTAGAATCTTTTAAAAGTTTCGAATTATCTTACAATATATATATAATCTATAAATAGACACACAGACACACCACCCATATGCATACTAATAATATAAGTATACCAATACAAGTATTGTATACCAAACTATTAATAAATGCAAATAATATATTTATTAAAACGATTAAATTTAATCACTATAATTGCATGTAACTCGTCATAGTCCGTGCCAAGTTCATCGATATCATCAGAAAAAAAAACTGATACACGTTGGTGGGAAAATTGTTTCAGTGGTTGTAGAAATACTTTCTCGCGTTTAATCACGAAAGTATTAATGGTACTTGTATTTGCGTGTATATGTGTAATTATGTGTATATGCGTATCTTTATAAAGGATATAGTGTTGGTAGAGCTGTGATAGGAGGATTGGTTTACTCGGTGTCGTCGATGATCGTTCGAGTAATTAGCCGGAAGGACTATTAACAATTATATGTTTGTAATTTGATGATTCGTGCGCATAATGAGAGGATTCTCTTTGCTTGAAAGCCGACACACTCGGACACTTACTTCGAGTACCCATATCGCGCCTTTCTTACGACCGTAATTCGCAATTAAAGTTGTTTTGCAAGAGAAGGGAGATGAAGTTAAACGTCTTCTACGAGATCTTTCAACGTATGCTATATAACGCGTCGAATACAAAAATAGAAATCAATTGAATTTTATTTTATTTTGTGTGTTATCTCAAAGATTGTTGATCATTTTTTCATGTTTTTTGTATTTTTATTTTTATTTAATTTTATTTATATTTCGTTTGCGTTAATAAGTGTAGAGTTGAAGTTTTTAGTGATTTATATTAAAATAAATAATATTAATATTATATACTTAGGGATTTTTTTTCTTACAGATTATTATTACTTTATATTTAAGTAAAAAGAAAGTTTTGTATATATTTTAATATATAATTTTTATTTAAATAATATTTAATATTGTTTTTTTTACTGCCTAAATAAATAATAATATTTGAAAAATTCTAACTACATATTTATTTTCTAAAGTTAAATATATTCCTGCATTTAGGAATCAAACAGAAATAAATAAAAAAAGTGATTCCATTTAAGTTTATTTTATTCATTCGCGTTTTACAACTTGAAACACGTCGATGATTCACACGCTGTTACGATCTTTATGTTTTCTCTTCCTGAAGGAAATATTATTAAGTAGGAATGAATCTTGATAAGGTTCCTCAACAGTTATTCTATAGTATATCGAGTTTTTTAGAATGATGAAAGCAATTATGACGATAGTAAAATTGTTTTACATTATCAAAGATAGGAAAGGAAAGATAAAAGGAATGATAGAGCGAGAGAGCGAGAAAAACGTTCGTGTATTTAAATGCAGAAATAAAAGTTTATTGACCTCGGTTGTTAAAATATAAAAATCATCTTTCCTAACGACGACGTATTAATGATACCTATTTATTTAAGAATTATCATCCTGATTGTATGCTAGTATCAATATGTTTTAGATACATGTGTACGAATTTATGTTCGTGCGTCGGAACTGAAAAAAATATTTGCAAACGAAACTGGGAATACCCTGTGTATAAAAAAATTTTTTTGTTAATACAATTATTCAAAACAATTGAAAAATATACAAATTAGATACACGTGTACGAATTTATCAGTTCGCACGCGTCTTATATTATAATGGGCGTTTAAGATTAATTATTTAAATCCAATTAAGTACGTCATTAATTTAACGCTCTTAGAGAAATTGTTCTTTTCATACTTTTTTTCTTGATCTTTCTTTCTCTTTCTCTTGAGTATGTTACGGATCCACCAAATTAGCATCGATCGGACTGTAAACGTCTAATCGTGATTTATGGCTCAAGGGGAAACACAAGATCGCTGATTTGTTCGAACGAACACGTGTATCATACGTAAGGTATATCAATGCTATATTATATGAATATCTATGCAGTTATGTGTTTGTATGTGTGTGTTTGTGTTTGTGTTTGTGTTTGTGTATATGTAGATGTATATTATACTGAAGAGATTCTGGCAACATCATCGCACAAACGTCAGGACTTGTCAAGCAACGAAGTACTTAGAACGAACAGGCGTGTGCCATTGTACTCGAGTTTATCAACGATACTCTTGTTAAATAGATGATTTATCTACTATTTGGTTAATTAAAGAATAAAAAGAAATTACAATTGAAGTGAGATATTTATTGTTAGAGAAACAATTTATGATTATTGTTAGAGTCATTGTTTGAAGGTACTCATAAGAATTAATTTAATAATTTTATCTATTAGGGGTGTCATTTTAATTACAATATATTATTTTATATTCTCTTTTATTGGTTATTTATTATTATTAGTTTTGTTTCTTAAAGGATTTTTTTTAAATATGTTTAATTATTGAGAAACATCCAAGCGAGACATCGCAAAAACAGCAATTGAAGAAAATGTTTTTTGCGTTTTTACTCGATCGATCATCGATAATTATGTATTCAAATTTCTGGTTATTTTGTGGAGGAGGAAAGAAAGATGTAAGGATGGTTAAAAAGTGTTAGGATAATATATTCAAAGAAATTTATTGAAAAGTATGATATAATTATTTTGTAATACTCGATTTTATTCGATAAATATAAAAAAGAAGAGTTTCTCAAGAGAAATTGAAATATTCGATATAATTCGATAATTAAAACACAATTAATTCCCAAATAATATTTTATTTGAAAACAGAGTTTTAAGAATAAAAACATAATAATATTTAAATAAAATGATTAGATAATTCTCTTAAATTTCGAATATGCAATCGAAACGTTTGACAACGTTAATGTTACCAACTAACAAAGTCCAATACTTGGAAAAGATAATAAAAAGTATGTTAAAAAAGAAAAGAAAAATAAGATCGTTATATTAAGCGACTATGTTAAAGGTATCTAGTCCTACATAGGTAAGGTAATTGGCATGGTAGCAGTTCAGTGCGAGACTGACTCGAAAGTGAAGTTTGTGCCAATTGTACGAGTTCAGTTTCTATCAGACGATCGTTCCTTGGACATTTACAGATAGACATATATACATAGCTCTACACACACAGACACACACATACATAAAAGGAGAATAAATATAGAGATAGAAAAAGAAAAACAGTTACACACATACATACGTATATGATTATACATATATTACTCATATACATATATGAATATGTACACACATTACATATACACGTATATAAATACATACATTAATCAAATACATACAATACACATAAATATAAATTATATATAGCAAAGGATAAATAGAAAAGTACATAATATGTAGAAGAAAAATAGTTTGGTTTATAAAGCGCGCGTATCACAGAAAGTTAGAGCGTCGACTGGCAACTAATGACAGAAAGATCGTTCAGAGTCCGATAATGAGGGTCACGACTAATGGACGGTCGGACGTGCACAGAGGAGCGCGTTTAAGATTTCAGTAAGTGAATTTGTAGCCGATCGCTATCTCCCTGAGTATAAAGCGCCTAAGAGTGAAAGGCCCGCAACAAGTACCTACTTACTTACACTACCCTAGTAGTACTCAACTCGATTCAACTCAAGCAACAAATTCAACTCAAGCAACTTAACTGAAGCAACCAAGTAAGCAACCCTGCCTTAAGAAACGATCTAAATAAAGTAAATCGCGATCTTGTACACCAAAAGATCCCTGATTATGATAGGAACGAAATGGAGAAGAGAACTAAAAGAGAACAACTTGAGATTATTATTACTTCATCGTGGTCACGTCCTACAGAATAAGAATAAGAAGAGAAGAATAAGAATAAAAATAAGAGGGAAAGAGAAGGAAAGAAGGTTCAAGACTTTATGTAGATCGTTCAGAGAGATCATGAATCTCCGGAGTGAGTGTAAGTGATCGAACATAAAGCTTTCGCGAGAGTACTAAACGTGGGAGGTTGAAGATCGCATCTGCTACAGGAAGTTGTTTGTCCTTCTCCTTTAATCAAACGAAATCACGATCAGTTAACTAGGCCAATTTCCTTCTAAACTTCGGATCGAGTAAACGTCCAATGATTATTTCATCTTCTTATTTTCATACCCTTCCAACCCCCTGCCCCGCCCCACCTCAAATAAGAACACACGTTTAAAGAGTTCGAAGTTTATCAAATGAACAAAATCAAAACGCACTCTAACAATGAATATAAATTCGTTTCACACATTGTACTTAAACAACTATTTTATTGAAATTGATTTTTGTTTTTTACATTCACATAAAATAAAACGAATAATCCGTAGGAGAGAGGGATCATCGGTCCCTTAATGATCGTTCTTGAATGTATATTATGCGTGTTTATTGTAAGAGATGAAAAACGAAAGATTTAAGGGCCAAACGAGGACCGGAAGTGGACCTGTCGTTAGCGACAACTACATGATGGACGCGTACTTAGGTTAAACATATACATAAGTATATATATACATCTGTTGTACATAGATATTACCAGATGAAGGGACAGGATCGTCGGTTTACTCTCTCTCCCGTAATTGTTGTCCCGCGCGCGTGCGCGCACGCGAATGAGTGAGTGAGTTAGTCAGTGAGAAACTTACGTGGGTGGGCAACCTCGTGTCTCAGATTCTTCGGGCACACGAGGTACATTCCCTTAACGCGCTCGACGACACGTGGCACGGTTTAAGAAAGATTTGGTAAATTATTAGCATAATACATACTTGGATTTTACCTCCTACTTCTTCTTCTTCATCTTCTTCTTCTTCTTCTTCCATTTTATTTTACATCATTTCAAATGATTCCCATCAATGTGATGTTCCTTATTGAAATTATTAGACTTACAGTAATATATAACACAATTTTAGGTGTATTCATTCGGAACATGTTATTGATGCAAATGATTAATTCAATACATTATCAAAAAAGAAAAAAAATAAGATTTATCAATCCTTAATAAATAAAATCAATCCTTTCTATTCATCGAATATTTAGAAACATTAGGCTGACAGGGACATCATAAATATTTGGGTATCTAAATTCTGAACATTTTAATATTGCAAAGGATCGTTCTTTTACCGAAAAAGAATTCTAACGGTAAAGGGAGCGGATCGTTGGTAGATAGATACACGCAAACAAACAAACAAATGTACATACACATATACACACACACACACACTAATGCATGTATATAAAACTACCAACAAGCTGAGAGAGATTCTGTTGTCGGCCGATCGCGTAACTCCGACATTGAGACAAGAGCTCGGGCGAGCTCGGTGACGAATGACGTTGTACGGACGGTGGCGAAACGAAAGGAACGAAACGGAACGGAATGGAACGGAACGGGAATACTTTATCGAGAGGAAAGTCGCAACCGGTCGAGCAACTTTATGGATCGTTCAAAAAGAACAAATTCGACTGAAGAAGTAGAAGAAGAAGATGAAGAAGAAGAAGAAGATAAAGAAGAAGAAGAAGAAGAAGAAGAAAAAGATGAAGAAGAAGACGAAGAAGAAGATAAAGAAAAAGATGGTGGGAGGCAAAGGATCCAAAATATTCGATCACAGTGATCACGTGCGATCGTTAGCCAGTAGTCAGGTGGAAATTTGTTGCTCGAGTATCACGCAACCGATATATACTTCAAGCAACGTAAAAAAATGCGATGGGGGCCCACCCACACTAGCTGAAAAACCGGCCGATCTTCTTCCTTCCGTACGACTATAATTTATCCTGAAATGACTGACTGCTCGTTAGACTGTTAGAAAGAAAGAGAAACAGAGAGATAAAGAAAGCAAAGAAAGAGAGAGAGAGAGAGAGAGAGAATTTGGTGTGCGTGAGATCGACCCTTTCTGTTGTCTCGAACGATTAGTATGTATCCTTTACCGTATTCTTTGATCTTTCTATCCTTCTTTACATATTTTTCTGTCTTAAACTTTTTCGATAGCAAATAATTACTTGGAAAAGAACAAAGAAAATTGTAATCTTCTATAATTCTTTTTTATCTTTGCAATTTTTTCTTTTTTTTTTAATGACAAAATCGCAATTTGTGTCCAATGTGAGATGACAATTATTATACATATGTGAAAAATAGTTTAATTATTTATATAAAATTATTGATTACTGCGTAATAATAGTATGCATATTTTATATATATTTATTTTACGAGGAGGTTTTATTATTTTTAAATAATTAATGCCAAATGGAGATACAAAAAGATGGTAAGAAATTTTAATATCTCAAAAATACAATTTACATTAATTTAGAAAAAGAAAAAAGAAAAGGGAAACTAAAAATAAACATGTGCGTGCATTGAACTCACTTAACCCAGCTAAACGGGTTAAAACAAATCAAATAAATGCCAATATTGAAGGTAATAATTTTCCATTAATTTAACCAATCGCTTATTTGTATCTAATTAATTTCAATGGAAATAAATCATCGAAATTTTTTATTTGTTCAAACGTTTACGGATAATAATCACGAGTTTTCGAAAGTCGTTGATCAATCATTTTCAATAAGTTGAAGGAATCGTTAGGAATCTTTCTCATCTTCGCATAAACTTGGTATACAGTTGAATATCCTTCATTCGAAGGACGAAGAGGGTAGTACTTATATGCACCAACCTAACCTTACGCGTTAATTACTTTATCAAAACGTTAACGTACATGTATGTACAATCTCGTTCTTAATTCATCCGACGGCCGTTTCAATTACCTTCCATGCACCTTCCTACCGTGCATTAAGATATTAAATGAAATCCATAAATTTGCGGAACGAGAATCGATTAATCACATGATCCTATCTCACTCTCTTTCTTTCTCTCTCTCTCTCTCTCTCTCTCTCTCTCTCTTTCTCTTTCTTTTCTTCTTTCTTTCTTTCTCTCTCTTTTTTATGTTAGTTTTATTTTTCTCTTTCTTTTACGTATGTTTATCTTCTTCTCGAGAATGAGTTTTAATTGAAGGACCAAGTTCATTCTAATTCGCTATGTTTATCATGTTCGTTAAATTAATTATCTTTTAAATGATGCTTACTCTTATCGTTTATGTATTAAAAAAAGGAAGATAAGGAAAAGAGAGAAAGGGATAATAAATATAATCATTTTTGATACGAATTCGCGTATCGTAGAAATAAAATTTTATATATTAAAAATGACTTTATTCTAATTAACTTTATTCGCCACGTTATTGAAATTAATTATTATTATTATCTTTTAAACGATACATACTTCTTTTTTAATCGTTTATGCATTCGAGAAAAAAGATAAGATAGAAATAGATAGAGAAATAAAATGCTCTAATGATTTAAATTTGTATCGCAAAAATAAATTTGAAATGGCTAAGAGAAATTATTCATTTAATTTTGTATAATATATTTCAACTTTCTGAAATGAATATATTGCAATCTTTTAAACGATACTTCTTTTAATCGTTTGTGAATTCGAAAACAAAAAGATAAGAGACAAGACAGATAGACAAGAAAAGAAAATTATTTTTAATATGTATAAAAATAAATTAGAAACACAAGAAAGAATTAAACGTGCGTGTGATTTTATCAGCTAATTTGTAAATGGCAATTAATTTCCAATAAAACGTTTCGCGATAATCATTTACTTTGTCTCTGACATTATTGAAGTATCTTTCTCATTCCTTTTCTCTTCCTCTTTTTCTTCCTCTTCTTCTTTTTCTTCTTCTTCTTCTTCTTCTTCTTCTTCTTATCTGCAACTAACTAGTCACCAGACACGAACGTCATAATCACCTTTAATTACTCCACTAAGAGTGACATTAATCCGGATATAAACTTTGAGATTTCGAACGATGATTATTACTCGATGTGATCATAGATAAATACTTTAATAGGATTACTAATCAATTATCTTCATATGTATTTACATTAATGATTTCATGATGATTCTTATATTCTCGAAAAAAAAAAGAAAAAATGCATATGGATATGTAGTTTTCAAAATTATGTAAAAAAGAAAAAAAGAAACAGGAATTAAATATACGATTCACATTAAATTAAAAAATAAACGTACATTCGCGTTTGGAGTTTCAATCAATTAATAATATTACGTTTTTTAATTACCGTAGAATCTCTATTAAAAGTTTCATGACATTTTATTCGCTCGTTCATTCAAAAAAACAAAATCGACAAAAAATTGTTAACAAAATGTAACACGCGCGATGCATTTAATTTTAAAGTAAAAAAAAAAAACGAGTATTCACCTTTAATATGAGATTAAAATTAATGATCTGTATATTAAGTATCTGTAATACACTCGTCAAATTTATTATCAATTTTAATACGTTTCATTTTTATTTTACAAAAAAAAAATATTACATACATAGGAAAATGTATCTAAAGTAAAAAAAAAAAGAAAAAAAATGCAAACTGGAATGTGAGTAAAATTTGAGTAAAATATACGATTTATTCGACTAACTATATAAGTGCAAATACTACCGAGAAATGAAAATGAGAGAAATGTGTATATGAGGTTTTGAAAGGCTTGGAAACGTTTAACGGATATCTGACGAGTTCATTAATAACTCTTCGTTGGTAGGTGGATGCCCATAGCTCTCTTCAGCTATTCACGCGCTTAATTGATTCTCTTACGTAATTACTGTTAGACCCTTCTTTCTCTCTCTCTCTTTCTCTCTAATGTGCCTGGAATCTTCACATCTACCTGTATACGTCCTTTGGAAAATAGCAAAAGTTTGTAACTTTGAAAAGAGAGAGAGAGAGAGAGAGGGAAAGAGTGAAGATAAGTCGAACGACGTGTATTCTGTGTATAGTTCATTAATTATACGTTTCCTTGGTGGTATGCCTATTAAAACTATCGACGTTGTAACGCAATAAAAGTTGTGTCGATTGATAAGTCTATTTGGAATTTAACCATAACTCAAATGTCCCTTTCGTATTTTTTTCCTACTCTATTTCCTATTTTTTGTTATTTATTACCAACAGGTTTATTAATTTTAACAAATATTAATAATAATAACCATCTTGTTTGTAATGTTGATGAAGAATATGTTTATCAAAAAAACGAGACAACCACGAGGAGACTGAAAAAGTTTTGAGCCTATCACGGTATGGAAAACCATAAAACTGAACTCCTTTCCGTGTGTTAGGCTCAAGATTTTTCTGCCCTTCTCGTGGTAGACTAAAAACTGTTTTCAAGATTAATTCTTTTTCTTGAATCAAAGTGTAAACATTTTAGTTTTCCATATGAAACGAACTGGTATATGAGAATGCGTGTGAAACTTTTCTAATTCGTATTATTTTTCTTTTTTTTTTGAACACTTGAGTTGACAGTATCCTACAACTGTGTAGAATTTAAAACAAAATCAGTATCCTGCCAACTAAGTTCTTCCCTTCTAAATATAAAATAAAATATATTTTTCAATGTTCGACGTATGTTAGGTTCAAAAGACAATTGTTAGATATCGTGTTAGAAAAATAGATTCAAAGCAGTTAGTTAGAATTAGGAACACCAAGGAGAATGCCAAACTGATGGTATAAATGTTAGACCACCCTCGATCGTGTCAGGAATTCGATTCCGACATGGTGTTAGACTTGATAGTATCGAAGGGTTCGTTTTAATGAATCTATGGGGTCAAAAGAGAAACTTCCCTTTAGGATATCGGGAGGAGGATCAGGGTGGGGGGAGGGGAAGGGGGGGGGGTAACTTGGTACTTCGAAAAGCTCGTTGACAGCTCGTGCATGCGAAGAATTCGAGAGGTTGCTTTGGAAAAATCATCGGACCCTTTTGCTCTCGATTTAAATGTCCCCTCTAAAACTATTATACGATCCGAACGTGCGTGATGCAGTTTTTTTTTTCTTCTTTTTTTCTTTTTTTGCTACGAGCTAATGCAATAGTATCCTTTAGTCAAGGATAACTTCCTCTATCTATATTTTTTCTGTTTTGTTAAATTATTTTTAATAGAAATTAAATGATTTACTGAGTGTTAGGATCATTCGATGAAATTCCTATAAAAATATTCCAAATTTATATAAAAAGATAATATCTATAAAATAATATATTATAAAAAATGGAGGCAACGTAATTAAAAAAGAAAAAGAAAACAAAGAAATATGAGGTGTGTCTCTATTCCTAAATATAATGAAATATTCTTAGATATATATATTTAATATAAAGTTAGGTTGTGTGTTGTTCTACTTTCCACATAGACCGAAAAGTATAAAACATTGAACAAGAAAGATTATTTGCTTTAGCGTATTGCAGTAAAGTGTAGAAGTGAACTAGTGAATAAAAAATTGATATGTCGTCGATATAACCCGGTTAGAGGAACATCGTGAGTAAGGTACAATGTAAAGGTACAGGTCGATCATCGACCCTACGACCACGACGAAGTCCAACCAAGGCACCGACAGCTGTACGCTTCTATGCATGAACGCACGCACACACATATACATACATATATATGTGTATCTCTATATAACACACACGGATATAAATATCCCCCTTGTCTTTACGTAATAACCGAACGCCGAGTGGCTCGCGTGATCACCCATACCGAAATTTATGGGGATATTTTTCGATAGAGAAATTCTCTCCGCCATATTTGTAGAAAAATTTGTAATTTAAAAATTTGTTCAAAATTTATCAAATCATTTCTGTATGATTATTTCAGCATACTTTATTTTTCAAAAGTTATCTCTTCTCTTTTATATATTATTTTATATTATTATTATTATTTTTTTTTTTCTAAAGTTTTTATTTTTTATATACTTAATCGCAAATAAAAATG
>NW_014569571.1:171482-265758 GCF_001313835.1 Polistes canadensis
TTTTTTTATTTTATTAATATAATAATGATAAAAATATTAAAGAATGATATAAAAGTAAATTCGTGATATTAATTATAAAGTATTTTTGATTTATTTGTTAAGATTACGTTACTCTTAATATTTATTTTCTTTTTTCATTTTTTTTTTGTCATGCAATAATTAAAATAGAGAAAAAGAAAAAGAAAAAGAATGGCGAACCGTTAAGAATGACAGGAGAGGACAAAATAATTTACAACAGAAGTATTAAATCGTGTTTCTTCTTTTAGACGAGATAGCATAGAAGAAGACAAATTGAACGATCACCGGGGTACGTAAGTAGTAGTACCTACGCTAAGTCATTTTCTTAAATTGCAAATTGCAGCGAGAGCGAACTGCTGCTAGTAAGTAGTAGTCGAACGATTTCACGGTTGGCCGTTAGGAATTATGCTTTTGCGGTAGCTTGAAATTAAGAATGGATACACCTAATTTTACGCTACTCGTGCGTAAAAAAAAAAGAAAGAAACGAAAAGGAAGAAAAAAAAAATTAAAAAATAAATACTACAGAAAGGAAAAAAAATGAAGTAAAAAAAAAAAAAGAATATAAACAGAAATTAAAATAAAGAAACGATTAGTATGATCGTCGTCGTCGTCAAATACAAAATAATATGCGTGAAATACAAAAAGGATTGCGAATAAACCTTTTCGAAGAACGTTTGAAATCGAACGAAGAGAGTGAACGAAAGTGGTGGGGGGTGAGTGGGTTGTAGGGTGTTTAGTGAAAGAAGAAAGAGGTGGAGGAGGATAAGAGGGGTGGGGGTGAAGTATACATACATATATCCGGCCGACAGAGAACGGAGAGATTAGTAAATCCACATTATTAGCTTTAATGAGCCGAGACGCCGACCGCCTCTTTGCCTTAGGCAAGATCCCGTCGAGGTGTGTGGCGAAACTCGGCTGCAGGGTGGCCTCCTCCACCTCCTCCACCTCCTCCACCTCCTCTTTTCAACTTCGAATACATCCCTGCATACTATTAATCGATTAACAACGTATACTTCGCTATCCTTACGTTTCTTTCACATCTTCTCGCTTACTTTTTCCAATATTTTTTCATTATTTTTATTCATTACGTTTAAACCAATTGTGTTTGTGTTTAATTTTTAAAGTTTTTTTCTTTTTTTTTTTAACGATTTTGAATAAAAAAATCTAACATTTTGGTTAATCGATTATATGTGAGATTTTTTCTCCTGTTTGATTTTATTGAAATTTAATAAGACTAGGAGGTGTTATACTATGTTGGAAAAAAAACCAATTGAAAAGAATTATAATAAAATAATAGTAATTTTGTTAATATACTTAATATGTATGTAACATTTTATGCAACATTTGGTTAATCAATTATGTGAGATTTTTCCGTTTGACTCTATTGAAATTAGTGACTAGGAGACGTTATACTTTGTGGGGAAAACAAAAATGGAAAAGAATTACAATAAAATATAGTAATTTTATAAATATACTTAATATGTATGTAACATTTTATGCAACATTTGGTTAATCAATTATGTGAGATTTTTCTGTTTGACTCTATTGAAATTAATAAAACTAGAAGGCGATATACTTTGTTGGAAAAAAACAAATTGAAAAGAATTACAATAAAATATAGTAATTTCGTAAATATACTTTACAAAATCTTCCTGTACAAATCTTTTAAAACAATGTTCCAATTATTTGATATATCATGGATATTTTTCTTCTCTTCTCGTTGCTTTTTTGAATTAATGATCAGACATAAAATTCGCGAACAGTGAACGATAGAAAGAAGAAGAAAAAGAAAGAAAGTAAATAATTTTCGAAACGTTAGTCTGAATAAAAGAGATTCGTCTGAAGTCTCTCTCGAGTGAATTTATACGAGGGAAATCGATCGACGTCGCAAAGCGATTATTCACCAAGCGTCTCTATTAATCTTGCAAATTCGACGACGCCACCGCCTTCGAGGTAGCACCGAACGGGAAGGCAACAATTTCCTGCTTTATGCAAATTGCAACTTCCCAAATGTTTCCTTTTATACAGACTCGCTTTCTTCTTAACGTCCTTATTTTTTGTTCATCCCAATATCGAAATTTCAATTCGTTTGAACAATTAATTAAAAGATAAAACCCTAATAACGGTACCCTATCATTTTGTTCAACAAATATATTCAAAAACGATATTCGATTAATGATCATTTTATTGAATAAAAAAATTTATAAATAATATAACAAAAACAAAAGAAAAGAGATGATTTATATATTCACACACGTATAATTAAAAAAACAAATCCTAATGATTGTTACGTAGGTTTATATTTGTTTTTATTTGCAATTAAATACAGAGATGACATATTCAAACTGGCGATAACGCGTCTAAAAAATGAAATAATTTTGAAACAATAAAAAAAAGAAATATATATATATATACATATATATAATAATATTAGTAATCATAATTATACTTTACAAATAATATATGAATTAACGTTGTGTATAAGAAAACTTCGTATTTCGAATAAAAAGTCGATTATACGACCGGTTCGTGATACGCCATTAAATTTGATACTTCAATTTAACTATTAGCATTTCCACCGAAGGTTAATAATACGGAATAAATGAAAGGGAATTAAATCAGAGTTTATATACGTTATATGTACATTAAGTAAGTACTTAGAAGTGCATAATTATTAGCAAGGCTCGATCGAAGGTGGATCTCTTAGTTTGTGTGTGCATCAATTCTGAGATAGTCTTTCGAAAGTTATAAGAGAGAAAGAGAGAGAAAGAAAAAGAAAGAAATAAATAAAGAAAGAAAGAAAGAAAGAAAGAAAGAGAGAGGCGGATGTATAAAGTGAGGGGACCCGACTGATCGTAGTCTATGATTATGTTCTTGACTTTCGCGGTCAAGCTCCCTCATCCATGCTTCCACGGTTCCTTCTATGGTCTCTTCCTTCCTTCTCCATAAGAACGTGTGCTTGCTTCGCCTCTCTCGCTATTTATAGAGGCTTATTACTTTATTGGAACCCGACTTCGAATGGTGCATTCCACCTACGCATTCTACAAAGAGAAAACTTTCTCTCTCTTTCTCTTTCTCTTTCTATCTATCTATCTATCTATTTCTTTTCCTTATTTTTTTCCTTATTTTTCTTTCTCATTCTTTCGGCTCCTTTTATAGTACAGGATTATTGAAATCGGCACGTTGACACGGATACCACAAATTGGCTACGTGGCAAATCATTCTACTTATACATTCGTATATACAATTAATATGTGTGTGTGTGGATTGTTTCGTTTAATTTTATGTATTCAATTACAGAGGTTATTTAATTTACAAACGTATTCTTATTGATTATGATTAATTTTATTTAATGTAATTGGTGTACGTGTAATTTTTGTAAGTGTTTTGTATCATTGGTTAGGTTTCAAATTTAATTTAAGTGAGGGATAGTTCGTGATTCGTATTAGAACGTGATTTGAATTATATAAATTGATTTATTATATATTATTTTTTATTTTAAACATTTAATATGTAATTACTATAAACTATATAGAAAAAAGAACTAGTTATGATTAAATACTGGTATACCTAAACTCACATTACATAGGTAATATTTAAAATAAAATAATGAATAAAAATTAAAAATAACATTCATCAATATATTTTTGTATATAAATTACTCAATATACAACGCGTGATTTAATAGACGTATTTTAATTAGGTTTAAATCATAGTATTAACGATTGAAAAATATTTGAATTTTACATAATCAATAGAAGAGTTCATTTAATATTACGAAGAAAATTAGGAAATGTGTAAATAAATATTCGAATATTATAAATTATTATCGATAATTGTCGAACATACATAAGTGTCGATAAGTTCGATAAATAGACAATGCAACGTCATTCGCCTTCTACAATTAGCGGAGACCTGAAACAGGTGATACACGAAAGTAGTCACGCCCATTCGATGTACATTCAAACTTTTTTCTCACTCACTTGGTTGTTTTTTTTTTAAACGTTCATCCTGTTCACGAATCAGGACTCTTCATCGAACAAGAAATATATCTTCGAGAATGTCGATATTCATTTATTTATACAACTATCTTTCTATCTTTTTCTATCTTTCTCTAATCTTAAAACTTAAATTTTTGTTATGAACGAAGTTACAACACAAACATCATGCTTTTATTTTCTCGTTCTTTTTTTTGGAATTAGTTGCTTTACCTGTCCGTAAGAGAAACATTCTTCAGTCGTTAGTTTAAAGGACATCAAAGAGGAAGGAATTATAAAACGCTTTTATCTTACAAATAGTTTTATTGAGAAATTAATAATCTGCTTCTCGTTACGAACCTTTTACTGAGATAAGAAAGGAAAAGAGGAAGAGGAAATGATTAAACGATTATCGATAAATCTATTCGTTTCCTTTTATACCCTACTAATAACGATAATTATTATAATAGTATGATGATAATAGTAACATTACAAAGTAATAATTATTATCAAGATAAAATATTAACGAAGATTCAAAATGAAGGTTTATCAATTTCGTGATAATAAACTTCTTTGATGTAGCAGTATATAATAATAATAATAATAATAGTGATGATGACGATGATGATAATTATTGCCTTAAATAAAATATATTCAATATAATATATAGTATTTGTTATTCTCCCTGCGGATATGGGGTTAAGAATAAATCCGCAATAATCCTTGCTTGTCGTAAGAGGGAAAATTCTCATAAGAATTTAGAAATAATACATGATTATTAATAACAAATAAATTGATAATAATTGTTATCGAGAATACACGCGAGATTATCATTAAAATTTATTGTTTATTTTATTTGTAAATTAATTTAATTTAATAACTAATAATACAGTTATGTTTGGAATTTAACTTATTGATAAATTCAAATATATTCCACTACATTATTATAATACATTAATAAAAATATATATAAATAAATAAATAATATATATATATATAAATAAAAAAATAAAAAAATAAAAAAATTATATAAAAATTATAATATTTAATTTAAATTAATTAAATTAGCTCTTGGAACCAAAAATTTCAAAGAAACTGAGATGAGAAAGTAGCAAAGAGACCACGAAAGTGTACACTTGAGAAAATAGAGTAAAAGTAAGTGTGAGAGAGAGAGAGAGAGAGAGAGAGAGATTAAAAAGAAGGAGGAGACTCGTTACGTTAAACTAAGTGGAAAAGATCGGAACGTAAAGTGGGCTTTGTCATTGGACACTTCCTTGAAGCTGGTTACGGATCTCTTCAGGATCGCCGTGAAGTACTGTTCGTCCTTGCTGAGGCATTATTTTTCGCAGGAGCAACGATTCACTAACGACCCTTTCTCGATAATTATCGGTGCCCTAACCGGTGGGTGAGATCATTACGCATCGTCCTGGGACGACCCTTAAGAACCAAAAAACAAAACCTTTACCTACCTTTTCATTGTTGCTAAGAAAGCATCGTGAAATCTCAAACACGGTTATTAAATTTTATTTTCTTATTCGTCTCTCCTCTTCTTTCTTACATTTTTAACTCATACTATTGAACAAATTTTAAAAATTTTGTGTATCATTTGTTGGTCTTTCAATTCTCATATTTATCATCATCTTCATCATTATCATCATCATTATTATTATTATTATTACTATTGTACAAAAGATTTTTATTATAGCAAAATTTATGCACTCTTGTTTTTAATGACATTTAATATCGAATTAGAATTATATTAATAAAAATTTATTCATTTTAATTTTGATTTATTTAATAATAATTAATTGATATTATATTATTACAATATATTTAATAATAATCATTTTTAAAAATCGAACTATTTAAATAAAAATTAAAAAATTTACACGAGACATAGCTCGTAAATAAGTTCAGAGATTGTTTTTGTTCTCGTTCAGTTTTGAACGATACATTTACCTGAAAAATGGTATGCATTGTTCTTGAAGGTGAACGAGTTCGGGGAAAAAATAATGATAACAATGCGAACAATTCACGAGAATGAGAGAATGAGAGAAAGATAGAAAAAGTAGCACATTCAACGCATTACTCGGTGAAAAAAAATAGAGCGAGAGAGAGAGAGAAAGAGAAAGAGAAAGAGAAAGAGAAAGAGAAAGAAAGATAAAGATTATCGATGGGATAAATAACTATAGACGAACGAAACGAGGAGGATGATTTATATGGCGTCGAGGATAGAAACGAATCGAGACGACTTCGCATTCCTATGAAACAGAAAAATCTATTCGGTTGTACGAGCCATACATAATTTATGAGGATTACTTAAGAGATCCCTTTTTAATCTTTTTATGTATTATGTGTATTTTTATTATTCTTATAATAATTAATATCTCGTACTATGTAACATATTGAAATTTAATTTACATATCGTATAAAATTATTAGAGCGTAATATTTAAGTATTATAAATTATTATCAATGATTATGATAACATTATCTTTTTTTTTTCTAGATAAATGTAACGAATTAAAAAATATAAAAATGCATTTCTATGAAAATATTTTTAATTAATTTTATAAAAAATGACAATATATATATTATATTTAAAATTAAATAATGTGTGTGTGTGTGTGTGTGTGATATTTTGATCATAAATTTTGCAAGAAGATATTTGCAAAAGTCGACATTTCTATGAAATATTTTTAAATTAATTTTAAGTTGCACAAAAGTTAAATAAAAGTTTAGTTGCACATTTTTTAATGTGCATACATAAATAATATGACACATATATATGTATATATATTATATTTAAAATTAAATAATGAAATTTTTATCATAAATTTTGCCAAAAAAATATTTCCAAAAGTAGAATTGAACAAATTTTTCGATAAAATGGCGTTTTAAGAAGAAGAAATCACCGGTGATACTCATTAAAGGAACTTCGTCGAAGCTCGGACATTCCTCCTTGGAACTCGCGCGTAATAAAGCGCCGCGAGTTTTGTGCGAGTAAAGAGAAACGACCTAAGCTTCTTGTCGAATACGTTTGAAAGAGGAAGAAAGAGAAAAAGGAAGAGAAAGAGAGAGAGAGAGAGTGAGAGAGAGAGGAAAAGAGGGAAGAGTTTAATCGCGTGGTCGCGACGTACGTCGCGAGGGCAACGCATTTAATCAGCAAGTAGTTTCTTCGAAACCTTCCTCTTCCCTCTTCCCCCTTTTACTCGTCCCCCTTCATTCCCTTTTACTTTGCCATACACTTATATTACATGCACACGCATATATACGGACACATACACGTTCGTAAATTAAATTGTCCCTTTGCGCGCACATGTTACACACGTAAATATAATTATTTATAAATATTTACTTTTTGATATATTACTTTGAATTATTGTGTGTATTACGTAACAATTTAATTCATTTCTTTTTATATATATATATATATATATATATATATTTCATTTGTTTATTTATTTATATTTTATTCATGCTATATGCGATATAATGCGCGCTAATATCTGTCTTATGGTGTTAAAGTTAAGAAAGTAATAAAAAGAAAATAAGAAGAGAAAATAAAAAAAATTAAAATATAAATAAAAATGACAACTTTTCAAATATGAAAAGAAAATAGAATGTAAACAAAAAAAGAAAGATGAGAGAATCGATTTACGAGACATAGAACTTTGACGTGCTTTTACGGTCGACTCTTATCGAAAAGGACACGATGGAGAAGTCAGCTTGTAAAGTTACGGCATCGTATTTAGTATCGTTCTTCTCATTCCTACAAGAGAGAGAGAGAGAGAGAGAGAGAGAGAGAGAGAGAGAGAAAGAGAGAGGAAAAGAGTGACGTCACTCGCGAAATAGACTCGAGAAAGAAGAAGAACCATTTAAATCTAGCATTTTAAATTCCCGTATGAAAAAAAACAAATAACACTTTGTGTTACACACAGGCACATAAGAAAATAATTTATTTCCACGATTAATAAAATCATCATAAAGAAAAAAAAAAAAGAGACAAAACAAAATATAAGAAAGCTAATATCACCGGTATTAAACCTAAACAAAGTTATGGTATACACACACATAAACGTGATATTATATTTTAATGATTAATAAAATCACAATTAAAAAAATGAAATAAATTGTAAATCGATCAAAAGATAAAATATAACCAATTATAATAAAACATAAATGAAGCAATAAACAAAATGGTCGAAACGAGAAAATGAGAGAGAAAGAGAGAAAGAGGACAACTACTACTCTCTCTCTCTCTCTCTCTCTCCCTCTCTTTCCCTCTCGGTAAAGTACCAGTCGGAATTCAGGCTGCTAGATTGAGAGATATTCGAGCGATTCATTTATACATGGAAAAAGGACGCCAAAGTGCGTATATACAAGGTGTCGTCGTATGTGTGCATTTTGTGTTTACGTGTGTGTAAGAGTTCTGGAAGGAGACTAGTGACGGCAAGGAGAAAGAGAAAGAGAGAGAGAGAGAGAGAGAGAGAGAAAGAGAGGGAAGAAAGTAAAGGAGTGAGGGAAAGAGAGGGTAAAGAGAGGTGAGGAGTTGGTTGGAGGGGGGACAGGGGGGTTGGGTAAAGTTTTTCTGGTGGGGGCAGGGCTCTGCGTGCGGTCCCTTCTTCGACAGACCACCCAAGTAGTCTGGCTTACGCCGACTATATAACACGCACGCTTGACTACGTTACGTTTGGTGTACTAACACGTTTAACTATCCTTTCACCGATATACACCTACACAAGCACCTGGCCCTAAGAAGCACGCACTCGGACTGATTGTGAACCCAGCCTCTTTACTCTTTACTCTTTACTTCTTTCTCTCTCTTTCTAGGGTAGCAGAGTTAAAGAACTACTTTCTTGTGTAAGTACTTGTTTCTCTATCAAATAGAGTGATGGAGAGAGAGAAAGAGAGAGGGAGAGAGAGAGAGAGTATACTACTTGCCGCGTGTATATCTATTATCTTTCTTTTTTAGTCTTTAAAGTCAGCGAATCAGAGTATATGAGAGAGAAAAAGAGAATGAGAATGAGAGTGAGAATTGAAAAATGAGAGAGAAAGAAAGAAAGAGAGAGAGAGAGTGTAGACTACTTACACGCGTATGTATCTATCTTTCTTTTTTCCACCTTTAAAACGAACTAATCAGTGTGTATGAGAGGGAATGATAGTAAATGAGAAGATGAGAGAGAGAGTATGCTATTTACACACGTGTTCATCTAATATCATCTTTTCTATTTTCATCTTTAAGTGAATGAGGTATAAGAGAGAGAGAGAGAGGAGAAAGAGGATAGGAGAGTATGCTACTTTCACATGTATGTATCTATTTTCTTTCTTTTTTCATCTTTAAACTGACGTGAATAAATCAGTGTGTAAGAGAGAGAGAAAGAGTATGCTATTTGTATACACAAGTATACTTGTGTATTTAATATAATCTTTTCTTTTTTCATCTTTCATCTTTAAAGAGAGCGTATCAGTTAATACGAGAGAGAAAGAGAGAGAGAGAGAGAATATGCTACTTATATACGCGCGTGTATCTATTATTTTATTTTATTTTTTCACCTTTAAGCAAGTGAGTAAGAGAGAGATAAGAATAGCACACGATGCACGTTATGAATGAAACGAACCGTTTAAAAGGAGTTCGAATGATCCAAACCCGTCGTTTGATCTAAGATTAATGAGATTGACTTACCAATAGGGAAGGTTCCAGTGTTTTATCTTACATTAGATCTTGATCACTTTTACTTCGATAGATGGATAGTTCAGATAGTTTTATTAAAGCAACGAGAGTTAAGCTCGGCACTTTCATTTCTTTGGATTTTTCATTCGATTTGGTTTTCCCCCTCTGTTTTTTCCTTTTTTTTTCGATCAATCTTGATCGATGAGTTTTGATAGAAAAATGGAATATGTGGAAATAAAAATGAGATATGATTGGAGATTAGTATGTAATTAGATAGTTAATTAGAGAAAGAGAAAGAGAGAGAGGGGAGAGAGTGGGTAGATTATGTAAAAAATTTATCCGTAAGGTGAAACTTATTTGGTCACAGTATTTTTATGTTTTAATTATTAATATGTTAATATATAATTGATCGATATTTTAATGAAAATAATTGTAAATATATTCATTTGTCAGTATATAAAAAGAAATAAACGTAATATATAAAGAAATATTTTACAAAATAACAATTTAATTTGTATAAACAATTTATTTATATTTAGAAAAAATGTGTTCAAATATATTGATAATTTATTTTACAATACATTTAACTATTAAATCAATTAACACAAAATTACTGACGTAATAAATAATAGTATCGAATACGTTAACAATAATTCAGATGAATAAGATGGAAGAGAAATATATAGAATATACAACAATATCGAATAATCTCAAAAAATAGACTCGCCTAACAGGTGTTACGCGAATTTAAAACGTCCACCAAGCTTAAGTACTTACTTACATCGAGTCGGTAGTAACGCTTGGGATTTTACACCGTTGACCTTTCGACCCTCTCTCTACCTTCATTCTCTTCGCCAACGTCTCTTATGAAACGTTTCTTATTCCTTCTAAAACTCCGACAAAGCTATTTCCAACCTTTTGCTACTAATTTGCTGCGAATATCTTTTTATTAACTATTACATTAATTATTAAAATCACATTTTCTCTTGTTATCTTTTCTTGAAATATTCCATCAGATTTATTTTCTAGAAAATTATCAAACATTAGCATGAGTCTGAAAAAAACAATGGAATAATCTTTTGATTGTAATTAAAATAAATATAATAAAAACAAACCTGATTTAAATTAAATATAACGTAATTATACTTGTCAAATATGAGTAGGATACTAATTGTGATAAAAAAAATTATTAGTAAGTACGCATTGATGATAAAATGAAAAAAATTTCTACGTTTTGTTTAAAGTTGTTTACGAATTGAATAAATAATATATTAATATTCTTGGTTTTATAAAAAAAAAGAATAAAAAACCTGACCTAAATTAAAGATAACATAGTTATACTTGTTTAATATGAATAGGACACTGATTGTGATAAAAACAAAATTACTCGTAGATAAGCGCATCGCCGATTAAACAAATTTCTTTATTTTTTTTTTAAATATTCTTTTAACAATAAGATATAAAAATATTAATATTTAAATAAAGATCGAGATAAAAGATCTAAAAAGTAATATACGTCGAGATTTAGATTACATTCTGAAACGAGAAATATAATTTACTATGGTAGGATTAGAAATGTGATAGAAAATAACTAAGAGATACGCGTAGATAATTACCAACATTAGATATACTAATTAGTTAGTATAACGAGATAAACAAGATTATGTATACATATAAGATATTATAATTATACTTATAATATAATTAAACATAGTATTGCGCAATTTCGATATCATTACCATTCAAATTAACATTATTTATCTTTAATTTTAAATTACTTATTATATCTCTTACACAATTCCCTGATTTTATTTAAATAATACAAACAATAATTAATCTATACACAGAGATCACACACAATACGAATAAGAAGAAAATAAAAATGAAAAAAATTTCGACCAGTTGTATCATGAAGTACAAGGTCGATTACTTGTCCCACCTTCCCACTTTTCTTTTTTTTCTTTTTTTTCCCCATATGACCCCGATTTTATTTAAATATTGCATAATAATAATAATAATTAATCCGTACAGAGAGATCGATAAGGAATAAGAAGAAAAAAAGGAGGCAAATAATTTAGACGAGTTGTATAATCAAGTACAAGGTCAATGACCCCCTACCCCCCTGCCTCCTACCTTCCCCCTCTCAATACCCCACCCCAAAGAAAGGTCTGACTTCGGATAGCCGGGTGAATAAATTGCGAATGGCGAAGGTTATTATCTTGGATGATCGTGATTAAGCCCGTAAAAATGATGAAGTATCGTGGTTACGCGTGCGGTAGAAAATTATCGACTTCCGTGCGCCTACGATTTATGTAATTATTACGATGGTAAAAGTGGAATAATTCAGGGCAAGTACAAAGACGAAGAGGAGGAGGAGGAGGACGATGAGAGCGAGAAAAAAACGATCAGGTGAACGACGAGGACGAATGCCGACGATGAGCTAACGATTATTATTTGCTACACATGTGTGTGTTTAATTTTTTTTTTTTCTTTCTTTCTTTCTTCTTCTTCTTCTATTTGTTTTGTTTTCTTTTCATCACAAATGATAATAGAAATCATTCTACTCTAATGTCTGATTACGTTAGTAATTTAAATCCTACAGATGTTAACTGTGTGATATAATATGTTATTAATATACTCTGATAATCTTGAAATAGTTTTATGTGTTCATGAATATTTAATTAGATACGACTTATAAATTATAAGTTTGCGAGGGAAGAGGAGGGAGAAAAGCGGATTATGTGAAGAATATGGTAAAAGAGTGTTTGTAGGTTTGTCGTTATATTATCTGAAATATATAAATTAGTTTAGGATAGTTTGAGAGAGGAAGATTATTTATTTTTAATTTTAATTAGAAATTTTTTCGTTTCATAGTATATTGATATTTGATATTATTTTATTAGTAATGTTAAAAATATACGAAACAATAATGTTACTTTTAATAATCAATAATTTTGTCGTCTAACTCTCTCAGTGTTTAATTTTAACTTTGCTGTTATTTCATAGAATTAATCTTTTTAAAATAATGTTGATCAGTAAAATAAAATTAATTAGTAATCATGATGTAATCATTACAACTAATAAAAAATATTGCTAAATTATTAATTACATTAAATAAAAAATATATTAATAATTTATATTTTTTTTTCTTTAATATCAACCACGAATGTTTGAAAAAATACGAATCAAATGAATATATGAAAATTGAAATTTTCATTTACACAAAGAAAGAAAAAGATCAACACAAACATCTTCGACAATCTAATTACTATTACATAATCCACATACGAATGACATCTTACGACAAATCGTATCGAATCGTTAAAAAGATGATGACAGGTAGAGAAAAAGAGAGAGAGAGAGAGAGAGAGAAAATAAAAGGTGATTGAACGTACTAGACTATTGTAAGACTAAAACTAAACGTAAAATATGCTTCAAAACATTACGGCTCGTTATTGCAATTAGCATGCTAATTCTCAGGGTCGTATTAATGAATATGAAAATGAGTACCAGGGATACCAAAGCGAAGTACATAGGGATAAATACATATATACATATACATATACGTATACGTATACATGTGAATGAATCAATGCGTAAGAAAAAGAGAAAGAGAGAGAGAGAGAGAAAGAAATAGAAAAATCATCTAAGAATGTGTGTGGGTTGAATAAAGGAAAAAGCAAAAGTTGCCGGTCGTTGTTCGCATAAAAATAGATACAGGCTAGACTGTACGATGCGCCTATTATAATCCTTATGGCTTCATCGTCCCATGGGATAAAGTAAACGTCCAATGTGTGAAACGTTAATTAACGACGATAGTTTGATAACCGTGCAACACTGAAGAAAATATTTTGCTTCAGAGCTTCCACCAATTGACCCTAACGCTAGCCGTCCCCCACCTCCCCCTTTCTCATCCCATATATACACACACATAATCATAATATATCCAAAACATATAATACACATATATATTTATGTAAAATTAACTAGTCTAACATTAACTATACCAACGCATACATACAGTCATATATATATATATATATATATGTATATACAATATATACAATATTTAAACAAAGATGGGTTTTTCTTAATTAATGATATATTATATCTATAATGCATATATACACATTCATAATCTCATGCACACGTATTTATTTATATTATATGTATGTATATACATATACATTTAAGTGTATATGAAGATGAAATTTTTTTTAATTAATATTAATACTTTAAGTACACACATACAAGTATAAAAGCAGATACATGCATGCTCGTATGAGTAAACATAGACGAAGATAATTACTGTAATTATTGCTATTAACAGACACACATATCTAATCACACGTGATCTAGGTGCATGTCTATATGAAGATAGTTTATTTAATAAATACCCATAATATTTTCCTTTCATTTTCGATGAAGAGGTGGAATCGATTGCTATGAAAGTTGTCAAGCAATAAATATTTACTATGATGCGTTTACCAGGTTTAAAAGCTATGGAAATCTATAGAATTTGTTTGGTTCGATTGTAACACGAAGATTACGTTTATATCGGAGATTATTATTTTATTATACCATTGACGAGATAAATTTCTAGTTTGTTTTCATTAAGTTTGTGAATCATTGATATTTTTTATTTTCAATTTTTTTTAGAAAAATTAATCCATTCGAGAAAGTTTCGTTCGTTTTCTCTAATCATTAATAATACGATTAGAAATATTCTCGTAGAATATTGAAAAAAAATAAATTGCAAATTTTTTATTCGCGGGGAAGTATCTTATTAATTATTTTGTAAAATGTCGTTAGAAAATTGAAATGCAATAAGAAACTCGTGTATTTGAATTTTTTTCATAGAGTAATTAATTGAAACGTCATGCAACCGTTACATGTGTCACATTCGAGGTTGAATGATTGCGATGTATATTGCATTTATAAGATAACGATTGAAAAAAATATCAAAAGAGATATCAGTACGTTCAAATGTGAAAGTCGTCGTTGTCGTCGTCGTCGTCGTCGTCGTCGTCATCGTCGGGAATCAATCCAATCATAATTGTCGATGAGATCGCACGCCAACGGGGTCAATAAAGTTTGATATCTTCGTTAAATCGAAACATTCTCTTAACGATACGTCTCAATTTTCTTTTCGATTATGCTTCCCTGTCTTTTAATTGTCGATTAATTATTCGATGATTTATATTTCATCGATTTGATGAATCATACGTGTTGGAGAAAAAATTCTTTTGGTACAAAAATCTTTCCTAAATATTTTGCAAAAATCAAATTTATATATATAAATATAAATATTAAAAATTTGTAGAAAAAAATATTAAAGTAAAATGTAATGAACTAGAGAAATAATTTTTAAAATTATTTGGGATATCTTTGATTCATCCTCTATTAAAATATTTAATTAATAATTTAAAAAAAGAAAAACCAGAAGAATTGATCTAAGATTCTTTAAATGATTTTATAAATCAATTATATCTTTTTACAATTTTATTTAGGTTTCTTATTAGATTTATTATTTAATAAATTTACAATTTGTAAAAAGAAATCAGTCGTAGAATGTTCTACAGAAAGATAATTGATTTTTAAAATAATTCCGGAACACTTAGTATACACACCTTTTGTATTTAAATAATTAAAAATTTAATTAAAAATCAACAGGTTCTCCACTTTAACGCAGATAATCAAAAACTCGTAAAGACGTGTAATGTATAATATTACATAATTCGAGTGCAAAAATTATTACGTACTAAACAGATATATTATAAATTTGGCACGGATGGCTAATTTTTGATTACAAAAATTTCCTTCAATTTCTTTCGAATTAAGATTAAAATGAAAGATATAAAGTACATATTACGATAAAGATAAAAATGACCGTAAGTGAAAAATTCTTCATCATCGTTGAGTTAAACGAACTAGACGAACCATACAACAAAATACCAAACGAATAAATAACAATAATAATAATAATAATAATCATCATCATTTTACGAACATTTAAGTATGGCAAAACAAGTAAAAGGATCATTAATCTTGTCATCATTATGATTTCCCTGAACGTACGTAAATGCTCGCTTAATGTTAGTTCCAAAAAATGCAAAAAAAAAAAAAATAAAAAAAAAAAAAAAAAAAAAAAAAAACAAAACAAAAAAAAAGAGTTAAGCAAAATTACTTATCAGCTTGCGTACGAAGTTGGAAGAAGTACTTTCCGTCGGCCGGGTGAAACTTGGCGTATCCACCATCACCACCACCACCGTGTTAGGTCCGCATATGTGCGCACGCGCGTCTTTGGAAATAATGAAAAGTGCTATTGCGTAAGTATAGTAACTTGCGAGAGTTTCTCGCAGCTGCCAAGAGAAAGAAAGAGAGAAAAAGATAAATACTCTTGAAGGCGACCGATTTAAAACCGTGGAAAACCTCTCGCTTTTATCGTTTCTATTTCTCTTAAGCGAATCTACTGGGAATGTTTATGACAAAACTTTCTCTCTTTCCATCTGTCTCATATATTTTTATTTTCAATCATTTTTCTAGTTTTCTTTTATCTTCTCTATTTAATTTATTCTAATTTCACCCAAAGTAATCCCGTAATTTTATCTTTTTTTTTTTTGTTTTTGGTTATAGAAATCTAATTCATCTTTTTATTTGTTACATAATTTATATTTGGATTATTATTTTTTTTTTCTTTTTTTAATATATCATATTGTAATATAATTTATGGATTATTTTAGTAGCAATAAAAAAATGGTGTACAAATTTATATATTCATAGGTACTATAGTGTCATTTTTTTGTTAATACTAATTAAAATTTAAATATTTAAAAATTATAATTTATTCTCTATAATAAATCAATATTATTATTATACTTTACAAATTTTAAATTATAATTATATGTAAAAAAAAATTCTCGTATAAATAATATTGCAGAAAAGACGGTAATATAATTGACTTAATATAAAAAATAATTGATTAATAAATAAGAATAAATGATTAAATTTAAATAAATTATTATCGTACTCTCTCTTAAAGTTATTGATTAACCTTAATAATAATAATAATAATAAAAAAAAAAGAAATAAACATAATAAATATTTAATTAATAAAACCTTTCTTTTCTTTTTACTAAACACGACAAAACCAATTAAGTTATTACAAAGATCTAATTAAACTTTATCGGTATAAGCTTAATCACTTCAATCCATAATTGTCAGTATCGATGAATCATAAGATATTTATCATTCAAACATTCTTCCATTCTTTTTTATCTCACCAAAGAGTAATAAACAAATGTGTATCTCTCTTTCTCTAACTATCTTTCTTTCTGTCATTATTTCTTTTTACATAAAAGTTAAACGTAAACACACTTGTACAATTCTCAGTATATATTCCTGCATCTATCGAAGGTTTCGTCTTATATCATGGAATTTTTCTTTTTTTTTTTCTTTTATTTTTCATTCTTCATTCTAACGCCAGCAACAAAGAAAACGAATGAACGAACGTCTAACGGTGCGAAGGCGTTCATGCTGTATCGGAAATTCTCTTTCTAAGACTTCTATCGTTCTTTCTTTCTATTTCTATTTCTCTTTCTCTTTCTCTTTATTTTTCTATTTTTCTTTTTATCATTTTCAACCGGTGAGATAAAATCGAAACGATCCTATTCGATCCGATGCAAAAAACGAATATGCGTACGTGATTTAAAAGCAACGATAAAATACATAGTAGATTTTAACGATGCTATTATTTATCTGAACATCGACTAATTTATTTATTTATAAATAATTCCTTTTATAATCTAGTCGTTATTCAATATAACGAGAAATAAATTACAGGAAAAGCGTGTAAGAAAATCGTATAGAAATGATTACGCGCTTATTTTTCTAAATCGTAAACGTTTAAAAAAAAAAAAAGATTTCATTTGAAAATAATACAAAATATAATAAAAATCGCGCGTATTTGTTTTAATGAAAGATTTTCTTTTTTTTTTTTACCAAAATGTAATGAATCCGTGCGCGTGAAAGTTTGAATAAATTTTTAATAATATATAAAATTCTCGATTGTGTGAAAGTGTCTCAATACAATTGAAATTTCTTGTGAATTCGCATATTATAATGAAAAGAATATAATTATAATAAGTCATATCATAAAAAGTCATAAATAATAAAATTAAAAACAAAAGAAATCTTTCTACGACTATAAAAAAAATTCTCTGTATTTAAACACTTACTTTAAGTTAGCGAATATAAATTAACAGGTATGGCGAAATTTACAAAGCACCCACGCATCTTCCGTTTCCAACGAACAGCAAATATTTTTCTTTCTTTCTTTCTCTCACTCTCTCTCCCTTTACATGATGTTTCTCTTGAGTTAACAATGATATCGGTGTTTAAAAAAAAATTCTGTTAAATAGAGAAATAGATTCTATATATTTTTCTCATTCATTGTTCAACACGCATAAGTCGAAGGAAGAGAAAAATCCGTTAAAATGGCCGAACAATTTCAACATTAACTCATGTACTTTGTTTTGTTTCATTTTCGATGCTTCAAACGTTCACACAAACATAAATTCTATGTATTATATATCATACCGCACACAGACACTTCATATATTCTACAATTCATAGATTTACTATACATAGATACACTATAATATAATACACCGTACAAACATCAAATATTAAATCACATATTAGACCATAGATATACCATACATTAATTTCATATAACACTATATATTATACTTTTCATACGCCAAATATTATATCATAGATACACCATATTTACACCATACATACATCTCATACTATACAACACACATATACTTTATATACTTTATACTAAACAAAACATATAAATATAAAAAAGAGAAAGATACGCGCACGTATATACAGATACGCATAAACACGTGTGCGTGCACACGTATAAGTACGAATGTGTGTGTGTTACTACATAGAAAGAATTTTTTTCTACGGTCAGCGGGACGTCACGCGTGATATAAATTATTATGAAAAAGAAAAAGGGTCGCGCGCGTGCAGCAGGCCACTTCGACGACCATTTATCAAGAAAAACAGGTGTTCACTGAGATTTCGCAAGGTAGGTGGACGTCACTGAACTTCTCCAATAAAGAAAATGAAAGAGAAAAAGAAAACTCAAATAAAAAGGAAACTCGGTCTCTCGTTTCCTTTTATGGATCGTGTAAAGTAACTAACAACAAGTAAGTCAAATAAGTTAGTATCTAAAAGTACGATTGTGTACGTAATCTAACGTCATTCCGATCCGAAGATCGTTTCGATCGAGAGATCGCATTCGTCGTACTAAATCGGGAGATTCCTTTTTATTCTTATTTAGAGTTTAGATTAATTAAGAACGAGTTGAATCAACGAACTTGACACTAATCGAGTTGCTATTACCAATCGTTCTTGACTCATTGAAGTAAGTATTATTTTTCCTTTCTTTTTTAATTATAAATAAAAAAAAAACACGAGATAAATTTTTGATGACAATATTTGTACGATTGAACGAGCAAGAATTTCATTTACGTTGCAAGATACTATTTAAAAACAAAAATAAATGTCTTTCTTATCGAATCTCAAAACTTTTCAACCCTCATTAATTTTATATCACGCGACAAAAGTTAATTTGAAAAATATGCAATGTTTTTAATAAAACACAGGGTGCGTATTAAGTTCGATAAAAATTTCAATGATAATAATTGAAACTGTAATAAAAAAAAAAATCTATATCAAAAGAGATACTTCAATTTTGTCAATTATTTCAAGTTCCAGCGAACAATCGCAAATTTAATTTCATTCCGAATTGATGACTAGAACGAATGATGATGAGTATAAATTTCGAAGATCGATCTCAAAAGACTAAAAATAAAATGAAAAAAATAAAAAGAAAAATACGAAAGAGGGGGGGGGGGCTGGTAAGAAAAGTCACTTGAATGAACTGGAAGAAAAGTTTAGTACTTGCATTCGCCTTAGCTTTCATACGATCGTCCAGCTAATATCGCGAAATTAAAAGGCCATAATTTATGGCCGGTTTGAGGAGCTGGTGCTATCCTCTGAATTATGGCTCCCTTAACTAGACTTGAGTTACGACGAGCCACGCCGGGCCCTCGTTCGACTCTCCACCGTTCCTTTGATTCGTCCTCCTTCTCTTATTCTTATTCTTCTTCCTCCTTCTTTTACCTCCTCCCACCTTCCAACCACCACCACCCCTCATCCTCCTCCTCCTCCTTACTCTTATTCGTCCTCTTTGAATACCCTCTTCTCTTTCGAAGTGCGAACTCCTTTCGTCTTATTCGATTTTTACATCCCTATTTCTGTTCCTCCATTTTATTTTGTCCAAGCCAACTTCTTAGAACTCATTTTCTTCCCTTTGTTTCTCTGTTTTATATTAAATTGTTAACAAATGGTATATTGAATTTTTATTATTTAATGTGATGGATAGTACATTTATTGTATAAGATAAATTACAATTTATTTAAATATAATTGTAGAGATCATTGGAAGGTTTATTTATGTTTAATTTAAGCAATTATGATATTTCTTTTGTTTTCTCTTTTTTATATTTAATTGTTAACAAATGGTATATCGAATTTTTATTATTTAATGATAGATGGTACATTTATATTGTATGTGAGATTAATTAAAATTTATTTAAATATCATTTTAGAGATCATTGGAAGGTTTATTTATGTTTAATTAAGACAATTATGATATTTCTTTGGTTTTCTCTTTTTTATATTTAATTGTTAACAAATGATATATCAAATATTAATTATTTAATGATGGATGGTACACACACACATTTATTGTATGAGATTAATTAAAATTTATTTAAATACAATTTTAGAGATTATTGAAAGGTTTATTTATTATGTTCAATTAAAATAATAATACAAACTCGAGTTATAAAATAATATATTTCAACAGAAAATAGTATGGAAGCCCTAAATAAATTTAATGCATCCAAAAAATGACGTTTAGTAAATTTCGATTGTAAGATAAATAAAAGTTAAAATGATGTAATTATAGCTACATTAATCTTTCGTTTGATCTCGTAACATCCTTTGTCTTTCTTTCGATCATTGAAAACATTTCACAATCATCGATTAAACAAATTTCTAAAGTACTATTGATTCGTAAGTAGAAACGTCCGTTCTGTTTATAATCCCTAAATTGTTTCTAATGGTTTTACGGTTTTCCTAATAATAGATTCTGTTTTGATAATGATAGAGTGTGTTGAAGTGAAATCAAGAGGAAGAGAGATAGAAAAGCACCTGTTTCGAAAGGATCATCTGGATAGTGTCTTGAAACGAGGAACATTAGAGTTATTAGATACCAACGAGTATTGATTGAAATTAGCGATGTGTTTTTCGACAATTTTCAAATAAACCGAAGAAAGATGGAAGAAAAAAGAAATGAAAGAAAGAAACGGAAGGAATAGCAGTAACAAGAAGAGGAGTCCATATGTCATATCTAAAAAAGAACCGAACAGATGACCGGAAACAATATTACCACGTCCCAGGTGCTTTGAAAAGTACCTTACAAAATTTTACTATGGCCGTCATTGTATTCACGTGAAGGAACTGTCATCGATGAAAACCTAATTGCATTATCGCGGTCTCTCATTATTATCTATCTATCTATCTCTTCTCGTAGAAACTTAAAGAGAAAGAAACAATTTAAAGAATCGTTCAGTGAATTAAATTATTTCCTTTTATTTCCTTTTTTTCTTTTTATTTTCTTTTAGATTCAAACAATTTTTTATAATTATTTTATACTGGCAAAAATTGTATTTAAATTATATTTTTTTTTCAAAATTCTAACGATGATAATAAAATTATGATTGATTAGGTTAATCAGATATTCGAGTAAATGTGATTTTTATGTACATCTGATTTATCTGTAAACATTTTTGTAAAAGATTCTAAAAAAAGTTGTATTTAAAGAATAAATATTAGAAGTGTTTAAAAACAATTTTTATTACAATTTAAATCTAAACAATTGTTTAATATTATTTCTCTCTAGTAAAATAGTATTTTAAAATAAGAACGGTGATAATGAAATTATCATTGATTAGGATAATAGTGTATTTAAGGAATAAAATGAAAGAGAAGGAACATATTTAATTTAAATTCTTCATTGCTTTGGAATATAAATGAAATATATTTAATTAAAACTTGCTAGTTATGCATAGTTTCCTGTCATTTTACTCCCACTTTTTATTTCTATCGCATATTTTATCTTTCTCTCTCTCTCTCTCTCTCTCTCTCTCTTTAAATTCGTTTCGTTTCGTTTCGTTTCATTTAACCGATAGACTTAGAAGTGCTAATGGTTGAAGCTTTAATTCCAAGTATGGTTGGAATTTCTTTTGACCGGTAGCTTCCACGTATGTAACACGATAGAACCGATTTCGAGCAAGAGATGTAATCTTTTGATCCTTCCTTTGAGAAGCTCGAATACTTTCAATAAGATGAATCATATAGTTAACGATCATATCCATTAAGGAAAATCATTAAAGTACCTTCACCTTACTCATTTAAATGACTATCATTCGTTATTTCATAGCATTTTATAAATTCATAATCATCCTCCTATTAAAAATTCGAATAATTTCATAGCAAATTCTTATTTATAAATGCTTCGTAATAATTTGACTCGTGTATACGACAATTTGACAAATGAATACAAAATTTCATATAAAAATTTAAATCGATAAAAAATCGTAGAATAAATTTTCTTTCGAAGCAAAAAAAGAAAAAAAGGATATAAAATTATTTGCCATATAAAGAATAAAAATAAATGAAAAAAAAAAAATTAATTCTATCCAAATATACGCGTGCAAATTTAAACAATGAATCGCACACAATTTAAGATTACAACATTAATTTATTAGAAACAATATTAGTATGAAAATTAGATAAAAATATATGTATGTAAATGGAGAATAAAACAGAACATTATCGAAATACATAAACGAGTAGATTCTTAGGAGACGTAATGGCACCCGTTTGGCCATCGTTGGGGTGAGAAGAAAAAAAAACGAAAAGGAAAAAGAAATAAAATGAGACAGGAAAGGAGAGCGAGGATGTGTAAAAGGCAATTGGCTCTGTTCGCTTATGGTCCGACATACGCGCTGGCGATTCGCATAACTTGGTTCGCGTGCGTTCTCGAGCAAGATGTATGCCGCTTGCTTGCCTTTACTTCACCAATCCCATTCTCGTGAAAACGAGTAGCTTCTTTTCGATGTAATAACGGAAATGGAATCGCCTAATCGATTTTAATCAGTAAATTTCACGCGAGATCTCATTCCTGATATAAACGTTTATGTACTTACCTTACGTCTTCGATGAAAACTGACTTCTTATCCTTTTGAATTTATGATTAATGAAGAATAATTATTGTTCGAAGAAAATAACAAGAAAATAAAAATGAATAAGTTAAAGCAATTTTCTCAATGGAAGAATATTTTGTTAATAAATTAACGAATTCTATTAAATATAACTTATTTTCATATATATACAAATAAATATTCATTTATATAATAATTATAAAACAAACAAATTAATATTCATATTCTTATTTTGAATTTGTGTGTGTGTGTGTGTGTGTTTACGGAGTCTTATGCTTACTGCACTGTTATAACATTTATAAATACAACACCATGATTTATTGAATTATTAAATATTATACATATTCTCTGTAAAAAAAGAAATAATACAATACTATTATTTATACATAATACAAACCATGAAAAATTCCGACATCACTCTTATTAGCCAATACAATACTTACATGTACACACTTATACATATAAATATAATGACAAACGTAATAATGTTACACGTCGTTAACTAAAGTGCACATGTATATATTACATATACGTATAACCAATATATAACAAAGTACTTAGGTACACTCTCGCGATAAAAGGGGTACTCATAGTAGTCTCGTAATTACGCTCGTCGGCTTACGAGCTTACAAAGTAGCTATGCCGACAGTCGTCAATAAAATCGTTTAATGTATCACCGTATCAACGTTTTCTGTTATATACATGTACACGCATATAAACGAATACGTATAGATCCCTGTGTAATACATGAACCATAAAGAAGCACGTGAATTATGAAATCGTGTTGAGAGTTTTCGAGATAAGGATCGCGGATGTGAAAGGTCAGGAAACTTCGTTGATCCTGATTTTATACCAATGATAATAATTATCATAATTATGTGAATATGTGTTTTGACACGCGGTGATGATCACGAAACCTCCAATTTGAAAGATCTTTTTCTTAACGTTTTTTTTCTCGAGGTCATCGAAGAAGTGAATGCATTCGCGAGATGCCATTTTAAGAAGAGAGATTCGAATTCACATGTCTACTTGCATGTGAATTACATTTTCTTCTTCTTCTTTTTTTTCTTTTTTTCTCTTTCTCTCGTACACATATGTATATATTGTACGTTACTGTCAATGAGCAAAGAGGAAAGCAAACGAACAGGCAGACGTATCTGGGACAACGCAACGCAGATTTCGTGCACGCGAACTTTTTTATTCGAAAATGTTCTTCGATGCGTGCGAGGTAAGATATATTGAAATAAGCTTTTTATACGCGTGAGAACAAAAATGATCGATTCGCATAAATAATTTTTTTCATTCGTAATTTGGGATACCAAAATTATGATACATCAAGAAATGAAAGATAATTTCCAATTAAAATAAAAAAATTAAATCTTCTGTACAATATATTGGACTTACGTGGATTAAAATTTGTGCAATTAATTGTTGCTGTGATTATTGTACGAGATTCGATTTATCCTCACAAAAATATAAATTATAATAAATATTAAAAAGTATATAAAAAATGAAAAAAAATAAATAAAACATTATTTCTTTCGAAATTTTTGGTTACAATTATTATCATTAATTTAAACGTTGTTCTCCCAATAAATATTTGACTATTCATATAACGACTTAAAAATGAAAAAATAAAATTAAACAGAGATTAATTGTTAAACAATTATTCCCAAAATATTTCCATTCTAACGCAAATATGTAAAAAGATAAAAAAACCATAGTAAAAAATATTATTAAACTAAATATAAAAGTAATGAAAATAAAAAAATAAATATAAGAAAAGATGTATACATGTTTTAAAAAATAAATCCATGATTTTTGAAACAACCGGTATAATTTAATAAAAAACAGAAAAAAAGATAACACAAAGATGTGATTTCGCGGTTGTTAAAAATCGTTGCTCCACTTTCGGGTAAAGAAATTATTTTCTGAAAGAGAGAGAGGGAGAAAGAGTTTGGAAAAGTCATTTAAAAAGAGAAATAAAAAAAAAAGGACGAAAAGGTATCTCGGTGTTGGTCAAGAGAGGCCTAAAGGTCGAATTATTTATCGCGGGGAAGTGGAAGAGGAGAAGGAAGAGAAGAAGGGAAGGAAAGGAAGAGGATGAGGATGAGGAGGAGGAGAGAAACTTGTTGGAGAGCAAGCGAGCCGTGTTGTTGTCCTTGCAAAAGGTCCGGCAACTTTGCGACCGATGGCGATGGGCAAGTTAATCATCATTAAAGGCGGAAACTCGAGGATTCTCTGGGGCCACCCCGGCTATCCTCTGAGTAACGATCGCACGAGCACGCGTGTCGCATTAAAACTTGCGTAAATTCTTTCGACTCATATCGTCCCTGATAAAAAAGGCAACATCATCGGCTTGCTTTAAATTCTTCTGTAAGGAAATGAAAGAAAAAAGAAAACAGAAAAAATAGGGAACGAAGAAGGAAAGGAAAAAAAAATAGATGAAACAGAAGAAGAAAGAAAGAAAGAGGAGAGGGTGAGGGAGGAAGAGGAGGAGGAGAGTTGGAGAAACGAGAGATCGAATCTTACGAAATTTCGATCGTTCTTTTACTAACGAACGCGACAAGCCATTGGTATAGATAGGTATTTTATTAATTGCGAGTTTTAATCGCGACTGATTGTGAGATAACTCGCGAACAGAAATCTCTTCTTGATTTTCATTTAGAATTCCGATTCTCGATTCTAATGTAACACCGATTGATGAATTTAATTAACGTTCCCTTTTTTTAATGGAGAAAAAAAAAACAAAAAAAAAGATAAAAGAAGAAAAGATAAAGAAGATATCTTTTACTTATTCGTTTATATTTCTTACTTTACACGAACGACCAAATGAGAAGGGAAAAAAAGTGTGGTGTATGTGTGTGTGTAACTAAATTTGAAAAAAAAAAAAAAAAAAAATAAGAAAAATATTTTGTGAGAATGAAAAATATGATCGTTTAACCTTTACTCAGAAAACCGAAGGTGGGAGGGATAGAAGGGGTTAAGAAGAAACGAAGCTCATATTTGTTAGAAGGGCCACCCTGGGAGAGGAGAATCGCACCCCCTTATGATTTCATCGAAAAGAATGAAAAGAAGTGGCCCGTTCAGTTCTCTCTGACGAGTCAATTCATCTCATTCCACTGACCTCAAACGGGTACAGACTCACTCACGACTGACGTCATGCATCTCTTTCTTTATCTCTCTCTCTCTCTCTCTCTCTCTCTTTCACTAGGAAGATTAGATGGGCCTGAAGTAATGACCACATGAGTCACCTCTCTCGCGAGTTCGAATGGAGATTTAAGGGATTTCTCTGGGATCCAATTTATTTGTATTTGGTATCAATTAACTTTGAAATACCAACATTAATATCAACGATATTTATATAATATTAATGAGGAATGAAAAAGATTTTTTCGATGAAGAGGATTTATTATATTTATTAATATCAAGGATTGAAGATTTAATCTTACTGACGATGTGTATGAAGGAGTGTTATTAATAAATAATATTATTCGGAATGGAAGGATTGATGATGAACGATTAATAACATAAATGAAAATATTTAACGATTAGAGAAAAGAAAAAATGTTGATAAGAAACGAATCGGAAAAAAAAAACAAATTCGATGAACGATGAATTATATAAACTAATCTTATTGCTTAATTTATTGTTTTTAATTTATTAATTTGAATAGAAAAGATTTCAATGAATAATATGTTGTACAATGATGAACAAAATTGAACAACACTTTATATAACATTGTTGAGAATATTTACATTGATTCAAATACGTAACGTTTAATAACCATCGATAAGATTATATATAATAATAAACATTATACGCTATTATGTATGTTCAAGACCATCCAATATTTGTTTTCATTTTTCATATTTTTGAAAATGTCGAATAGGTTGTACTCAGTCAGTCGCTCTTACAAACATTTAAACTTTCATCTTTATAGAAATTATAATTCACCAGTAAACAATAATACAATTAAATTTCGCATGTTGTTTAAATATTCGTATTAGATCATTTAATATCTCAAGAAAAATATATTACTTATTAGTCAAAATTATGTAATATAATTAAAACAATGAATTATCAAATTGATTGAAAAAAAAAAAAAACGGAGAAAACAAATTCTTGATAATATACGATTTGAAGGGGAAAAAAAAAGAAAACAAAGAAAAAAAAGAACAAAATACGTTTAAAGTTTTAAACGAGAAAGAGAGAGAGAAAGAGAGCGTTTAAATCGAGTATCGAATTAAAACTAAATAAATGTAGTTAATTTCTTCTCAAAAACCTTTGTTTTAAAAAAACAACAACAAGAAGAATAAGAATAAGAATAAGAATAAGAAAAATAGGGAAGAAAATGAAAAAAAAAAAAAAAAGAAGAAAGAATAAAAGAAGAAGAAGAACCTTTCGGCAGGAGCAGAGGCAGCACTCTAAGGTAACGAGCGATCTCGTTCAAGGATCGTTCGAAGATCGAATCGGCGAAGAAGTAGTAATCGTATCAACGGGAGGCGGCAGTTCGTCGTGCGGTGTCCGTATCGAATGCTAATTAAACGGGTGTCGACTGTATCAAAATACCTAACGGCTGCTTCACCAAAGGAGAAGGAAGATAGATAGATCGACGAAAGAGCGTGTAAGAAGGAACGAGATAGAAATAATACGATAGAAAGAGAGAGAGAGAGAGAAAAGGAGAGGAAAGGGAAAGGGAAGATGGGGGTGGGGGTGGGGGTGGGGGAGGTTGTACGGTATAGTTTTCGGGGAGCCGTGGAGCCTAATGTATGCCAGTGGGCTAGCACGGTGGTCCTCAGCACCGTGTGGGTGGTCCACGTCCTCCTGCCAAGGCACTCCCCTATGCTACGGGCACTGCTATGTGCACTATATACTCTCTCTCTCTCTCTTTCTCTTTTACTAACACAGACAAACAAGAGACTCATGCACGAGTTCACGAATCTACACTTTCTCTCACTCGCTTACTTTACTTTACCTTCTATCTTTCTTTCTCTCTCTCTCTTTTTCATCTTTCCTTGTTCTACACTAGCACGTACTTTTGCTTACATGTGCGAAACACATCACTTTTTTTTTATCTATCTTTCTTTTATACACAAGTGTATATGTGAATACACATATTCATATAGGAATCTACTTTCTTTCGTTGACTTACTTTACTTTACTTTACCTTCTCATCTTTGCTTATCCTACACTAGCACGCACATTTGCTAACACGTGCAAAGCACATCATATCTCTCTCTCTCTATCTTTTACACGCAAATATATATGTGAATATACACACGTGCATGTATAAATCTACTTTCTCTTACTCTTCCATTACTTAACGTTCTCTCTCATCTTTCCTTGTCTTACACTACCACGCACATTTGCTAACACGTGCGAAACATGTCTCCCTCTCTTTCTCTTTCTCTTTCTCTTTCTCTCATTCTTAGATGGGTGCTCTTTAAGCACCCATAAGTATCAGCCTCTCCTGTCATGAAGTCATGACTCCAAAGACGATCCACATCCTTCCTGTCTTCCGTTCAACAGCCTAACTTACTATAAGTGACTACTCTCTTAGAAATAAATAGTCTCTCGTAAAAGGAATTGTTATTTTAAATTAAGATCTTTTCTCTTTTTTTTTTTTTTAGCAATCGTTTTCGATATCGGCAATTATCATACACATACTGTTTTAATTTTAATATGGAATAATTATCATGTACACATATTATTCTGATTTTTTTTTGTCATGCACATTCTACTCTGATTTCAAAATTTTAAACACTATAAAAGTTTATATATATATTTTAGGTATTTAAATTATTATATATACTCTTATATCGTCTCCTATGAACTCTCAATTCTCATATATGATCGATGGATCGATCAATGATTTCTTCCAATGACACACGTCCTATCTATCTTTATGGACAAGCTCGTTGGAAAGATTTCTCCATCCGAAAAATAGACGTCAAGATATACAATTTCATAAGTCGACATTCCGATCTCCGTAAGTGGAAGGGTCCGGTAGTATTGCTCTTGTGAAGAATAATGAAAGAGGGAGAGAGAAAGAGATATAAAGGTATAGGCAGATAGAAAGAATTATGTCATTCGTATATTATGTTGTATTATACCCCCTCAGATGTTTCGGTGTTTAGCTACCGGTCATGTTATCATCGAGAAATCGGCGCCTGTCACTCAATCGTTGAACAAACAAATGGTGTCGGTGATTATGACAGTGGACTTGACATTAGTCACAAAATTGAAAACACATCATTTGCTTTATGATATTTTATTTTAATGTAACAATTATTTATATAATATTATCGAATATAAATCGTTAAATGAATTTATGTTTAATTTTTGTGGACTTATGTGATTTATTTTTTTTTTATTTTTTTATTTTTTTTTTCTAAGAAACAAAATAAAAAAAGAAAACAGGGTAAAAAGAAGTTAGGACAAAAATATTCTCCATATATTCTTTTACCACTTTGTAAGAACATTCCAGCACGCGTGACAAGAGTAAGTAAAAGCCATGTGGACACGCTCGTTTCACGGTAAAATGCTCGACGAACGAACGAATCCAAGCGAACACACACGTTCTGAAGTATCCAAAATGGTCTCGTACGAGTTTCTTGCTACGCCATTGGTACGAGAAGTACATATTATATCTATGTATATATGTACATATATGTATTACCGATATTCTTAACACGTACATTTTCTTTTTACTATTTATCCAATAAACGTACAACAAAAAATATTAAGTAAATACCACTCATAGAGAAAGTTGCTTAAATATATATATATATAGTTATATATGCGCATTTGTGTAAAAAATCACAATAAGATCTCGATATCTCGATCGGTAAGCGTTCACTTACTTACCGACCGAACATCACATATATTTTAATCCAATACATAATTTTACATATGCACATACATATGCATATATGAACTTCCAGATGTATACACATATTTAAATATACAGATACATGCATATACAGACATTTCCATATACTCACATTTACAACATAACTTACATATATAAAAATATTTTTACTTACAAATACATATATTTTTCACATAAGTCGACATACATGGTACATATGTTTATCCATACACACGAGTACATATTCTTATATGTACGTATACATGTGTATACATTGTTAAGGTATAAGATTGTTTCTCGAAGAGTGGAAGAAGAAGAAGAAGAAGAAGAAGGAAGAGTGGATGAGTTAGAGCTTACGTGTGGTCGAAGATGGTGCAGCGGTCAATTGACCGAAGGAACCATCCGAAACCGGTCGCCGGAGTTTCGGATGAGCCCGGAGAGACGACAGCCGCGCGTCACGTCCTTCCCGTGGCCGCGACTTTGACTAATTTGCCGGTATTCGACTTCCACGTTGGCTGACTCGATTTCAACCCGGTGGTCCGGTCTCCTCCGTTAACCGAATCAAATCGAATCAAATCCCGCGAACGCGAGCGAACTCTCTTTCAACTCTCTCTCTCTCTCTCTCTCTCATTCTCTCTCTCATTCAATCATACTCTCATCTCTCTTTTTTCTGATTTTTCCTATCGATCTTACTTCAGAGATCTTTCATTCTCGATCCTTGAAGAAAATATATCGAAAAGATCGGATCGATCATTGTGGTTTATAATACGAGTATATCAAAAACGTATTTTATGTATGTGTTCGTTTTAAATCAACGTAATAAATATTCCCACTTCTTATGAAGGTGTGTGTGTGTATCTGTGTGTGTGTGTGAGAAAGAGACGAGAGAGGAAAAAAAAGAGAGAGACAGATAGCATTGATCGATACGGAGGAATAAATCCTTACTGAATAATTCGTTCCCATAACTCAAGAAAACGCAATATAGCATTGATAGTAACGATTACGAGATTCTCTTTAACGTTGAAAATTGGAACGAAAGAAATACTATAAAGAAAGTTTTTGTGAAAATTACGAGATTAGTTGGTGGAGGTTGAATTGCGAAATGGTGGTGCTAATTGTGGGTGTCGGGAACTCGACGGGAAGAGAAAAATTAGCGGTGCTGTAAAAAAAAATGGAAAGAAGAAAGGCGCAAGAAGAATGAATGAACAAAAAAAAACAAAATAAATGGGAAGAAGGAAGGAAGGAAGGAAAGATGAAAAAGTCTTGAAAAAACAAAAAAAAAATAAAGACAAGAAGAATAAAAATGAAGAGGAAGAAACATGGTAAGAATAGTTTTCGCGTGTTAAGCTTTCGTACACATACGACACAGTCAGTTAAAAGCTAAGAAGAAACGGAAAGAAAAAGAGAAGGATAGAAAAAGATAGATTAAGAAAGAATGAGAGAGAAGGAGAGAGGGTGGTGAAGGGGATGAGGGGGTGGGTGGGGGAAAGAAGATTGCCCGGTGGGCCGAGTTTTATTAATACGCTTGAGGACAAATTAGCCAGTTGATTGCACGATTTAATTATAACCGTTTCTCCTCTCTCTCTCTCTTTTTCTCAACCCTTCGCCCTTCTCCCTCTCTTAACTCTTTCTCTTTCTCCTTCTTCTCCTTCTTCTTCTTCTTCTCGAAGGCGCAACTTGAGAGAGATCCGAGAACCATTCGCCGAGACCCTGTCGAGCTACGGCATTAAAACGTCGACTTCTTTATTAACGGAGCCTTGAATGTTGTTTCTTCCTCCTTCCCATGCGTGACTGCTTATATTCCTCTTATATACTTTCGCAAGTTTTACTAACTTTACACGATTAGCACGACTAAATTATATAGATTTCTTCTTCCCTTCTTCCAAAGGAATAACAAAAATAAAAAATAAAAGTATAGAAATAAAAGAAAGGAGAGGGGAGAAAAGTTCTGAATTTTTATTTTGTATTTTAAAAGGGCTTATATTGCAACCAAAGAGTCTGTTAAACGTTTTTCTTTGTGTCTTCTTTTCTGCTTTTTTTTTTTCTTTTCGAACAAAGTTCAATCCGAAAACACAAATCAGAATCTTTTCTTTGAAAAAACGTGTAGTTCAATTTTAATACAAATTATTTTTAAAAGGGCTTATATTGTACCCCCCCTTCCCCACCCGAGTCTGTTAAACGTTTTTCTTTGTGTCTTCTTTTCTGCTTTTTTTTTTTCTTTTCGAACAAAGTTCAATACGAAAACACAAATCAGAATATAGATCTTTTCTTTGAAAAAACGTGTAATTTAATTTTAATAGAAATTATTTTGGAGAGTTTTCTTTCTTTTTTATTTAAAGATTTCATTGCTGCATTTAACTAAAAAAGTCATACATATTTTATTTAATTATTTATTTATTTATACAAATCCTTACACTAAAATGGAACATCTCGATTAATTATAAACCAATATCCACATTTTCTTAATTATTCATATTATTACAAGTCCACTCATAATCAACTCATCTAATCAACACGTACAATCAATTTTATTATTTATATAACGTAAAATCTAAACTAATGAGTAATACAGTTCAAACATTTTAAGATATCAGACTTACAAACGATCGACTATAACCATAGATATACTAAACGATATTTGAAAACGATCAACATAATGAAATTATTATCCAACCTGTCCACGAGATACACTGTTGTATCGGAATAAAGAGAAATAATAACTCGTCGAGGCTCTCAAAGAACGAATAGAACTCTCATCCTCGAGTTCGTGTTTGGTCAGTGGAGAAAACAGCGTTGAGGGTACTTGATGCCTTCGAAAGGTCCCTCCAGAAATCTTTACCAAGGAACGAGTTCGTCCTCTCTCTCTCTCTCTCTCTCTTTATCTTTCTCTCATTCTCTCTTTCTCTCTCTCTCTTATTCTCATTCTTTTCTTCCTCTTTTTATAGACTATACATAGTCGCTATTCATCGTTCGTACAACCCACGGACCTACACGATGGAACCAAGAAAGAGAAAGAGAGAGAAAGAGAGAAAGAGAGAGAGAGAGAGAGAAAGAGAAGAAGAAGAAGAAGAAGAAAACAGTCTCGTAATGAAGACGTTTCGTTTCTCTAGGTTGGGGGAAGTTTGACGTTTTTATGGATCAGCCTTGGCTTCTTCTTTTTATATATATATATATATATATATATATATATATATTTTTTTTTTTTATTTTTCTTCATCTTCATCTTCATCTCTCTTTCTCTCTCTCTCTCTCTCTCCCTCTCACGCTCTCGTTCTCTCTCTCTATCTCTCTCTCTCTCTTTTCGTAGATTCTTTTTCCCTCCTCGCGTTCTACGAAAGACCCAGCTTAAGCCAGCCCGTTATTGACGGGTCTATCATCTCACTAATTCCATAATAGGAGATTTTTGGTTTTACGGAGCGAGCTAACGACCGCAGGGAGGAGGAAACTACAGAGAATTCATAGTACGACGACCTCCTACCTCTTATTCCACCTACCTCAGATGACTATCATCTTCGATCTTAGCGAGATAGTATTGACATTGGGAAAGATTATTTTAACGATAATTTAAGTTACGGTTGAAAAGCTGTGAAGATGAGAAATTATGTCATCTGACGCGCGTTTCATTTTCAATGATCGATGATTAATGATTTATTATCGATCTTAAGTATTTTTCTAGTTTGTCTTAAAAAAAGGTTAACGAGATAATTTATCCAAGTTTGTTATTTAAATTACTTGTAAAATGTTCGTTGCATATCAAAAAACAAATGGTTTAAACTAAAGTATTTTGACGTCGAAAGGATTGTTAAAGAGATTTAATAATTAAATTATTGTTAATTTATTTTTGTATACTATAATACGAAGGTCATCATTCTGTATAAAAAAATATTGGAGTACAATCTTTAAGTTAGCTAAACTTACTAATTGCGGCGTCAAATTTGACCTAAATAATTTCGATGAAAAAAAAATAATGATTACACAACATATTAACCCGTTTAACAAAACACAAATTTTCTTTCATATATATTAAAAGTAATTAATAAAAAGGTATCTTAAGGAATTTGGACATTGATAAGAAATAGAACTTCGTTTTGATAAATTAATAAGCTATTAAGTTAATAAGTTATTAAGCTCAACTTATCAAAACGAAGTTCTATTTCTTTTCAATGTCCAAATTCCCTAAGATACCTTTTTATTAATAATTTTATTTTTGGACGAGAGAAACAACTAATTGATTAAAAGTAATTTTAAGATAATTGAGATTGTACACTTGGGTGAGTCACCCCATTTTTATAAACTTAAAAAATATTTTCTTTCACCACACTTCCTTTTTCGTCCATATTTTTCTTCTTTTTTCTGTCTTGATCCGCGTTGATGTTTGGAAATTTTCTACGTGTAAGATTATAAACGTTTGAAGGTAGGAAGGGGAGAAGGGGGGTAAGGACTTTAATGCAAGCTCACTTTTATGTTCGAAAAGGAAAGAAATTCGCGAAAGGATGACGTATAGCGTAGACAATGAAGCGCGAAAGGTCAGCGAAAGTCAACGAAAATCGAGACGTCCTTCGTCTCGTCAGGGCGAAGAAAACGAGCCACTTGGCTCGAACGATCATGGTGGTCTTTCTCTCTCGAATGTGCTCTAGTAGTAGTACCAACAGTAGTAGTAGTAGTAGTAGTAGTAACTGTGTTAGTATTATAGTAGTGTTAGTAGATACAAAAGAGACTCATTCTCATGTCGTTTAACAAGTATCATGCATTTTATTCGTTCTTTACGATACACCCTTGAAATACTTTACCTATTATGGGACAATTTCTATACAAGGTGAAACATTTCAATCAGAACACTTAAATATCACCATCATTTTTGTAGTTCCATTAAAATATACAAATCTATTCGAGTTAAATCAGGTTATTTGATTTTAAGTACAAAATTGAAGTAAAATCACATTTTTCAAATGGAATCATAAGTTTTTTAATAGAACGATACTTTGAAACAAAGATATTCGATTTGATTAGGATATATTTGTACAAGTGAAATCATTATTTTTAAAAAGATTTAGGACTAATCGTCAATTTTTTAAATCCCATCATAAATTTCTATGTGAATGCATTATTAAATACATTTGAATATTTCTTATTTAAAATGTAGATGAATTTTAAACCTGTTGTTCACTATAATAATACATTTGTGTCAACCGAATCATGGGCCACATCATATGTACATACAAGCTGCAGCTAAGAACGTGTAAAAAGACGATTATAAGTGAGACACACACTTTCTTCGAAGAGAGAAACTTCCATTCGAATTTTGTCGAAGAAAAATAAAACAAACAACCTCCCCCTTTTTCCCTCCCACTTTTAAAAAGAAGAATCAGAGAGAAGATTTGTTGCATGCATTGGCCATGAAAACAATTTTATGAAGATTGCATTCCAGCCCTTTTTTCGAAGACATTATTAAAAACTGCGAAAGTAAAATCTCCCTCTCTCTCTCTCTCTCTCTTTCTCTATGGTCAGTTTAAAAAATGAGTTAGAAAGAAGGAGAAGGATATAGTCGAGTAAATGAAAGAAAAAAAAAATAAAGCATGGAAGAGTTTTAAAGAGTTATCGCGAGAGAAGGAACCCCGGCCAACGTTCTATTTCTCTTCAACGACAGGGCCCTTTCAGCTGAACTCCTGCCTTACGAGGTACTTTGGGTATCAAAGGAGACTCTTGGGATCTATGGGGACCGGATGAGGAGGAGGAAGACCTCCGGAGCTCCATAGTCGGGGTCAGACTTCGAACAAATTTATTTCACCAAGGAACTCGACCGGTCGAACATATTTCGATGTTGGAACGTCTTAACTTCGACACGTGAGGATACATACATTCCTCTCTCTCTCTCTCATTCTTTCTTTCTTTATTTTACTCTTTTACTCATTCTACTATGACCTTGAAATATATTACTCACGATAAATTTTAGATTTAAGTGATTCCTCCTCTTTTTCTATCTATTTCTTTTCTTTTTCTTTTTTTTCTTTCATTTTTAACCATGAATGGATTTAAACGATGAAAAAGTGGATGAGAAAAATTCTGCTAACATTTTATCTCACTCATACACGTATACAACAATCGGTCATCTACAATAATATTTGTAGATTTAACTAATCCGTTGGAGAGATAGAAATATTTCATTAAAAATAACTTGGCATTAGATTTTAGTAGTTATGTTAGTTTCTATAATAACTTTTTGAATTATTATATCATCTCCATGATCCTGGATTAGTATAATTATAATTATAATTATTATTATTATTATTATTATTATTCTTAAATCGTATGTGTTACGGGAATAAGATGAAGATAAAAATAAAAAGAGAAAGAGAGAAAAATCCTTGACGCTAGCGATAGAATTCACCTTAAATCTTTGCCTCACGGAACAGGTATACCAAGCTTCTCCGATTACGAAATCCTCGGAGCTGAGAAAATTTTTCTTTTCTGATCATACAAGCTCTCGTAATTTTTCGAGTGGAATTAATCGAATTTATTATCACGTGATAATGTTTTTTTTTTTTATCTTTTATCATAAAACGATAACTATAACAGCGTTTCTCAACTTTTCCATAGAGAACTTAGACTTATAATTGTTTATAATAAATAATTAAAAAATTAATCGCGAAGAGCGCTGATTGAAAAATGAGATCATTTAAAAATAATTTTATATCTTCGCTTATATTTTTTTTGTTTTAATTTTTATTTATAAATTAGTGTTGCGAAAAGCAAAGCAAAACGAATTAATCAATGAGCCGGTCCACATGTATCAAAAAAAGGATCATTTTCAACTGTGACACGCCTAACTGGCCATAACTCAGATCCCACGAAGAAAGAAAGAGATAGGAAGAATAAGAGGAACTTGAGCGTTTCAAAAAGCCGTGAAAAGAGGACCGGTGGAAGCGAATTTGCGCGTCTGTGCATTTGTGCGTTTGTGCGTTCATGCGTGTCTATATCTTCCTCGTGCAAAATGCAGCCGAGACCGTTCCAATTTCAGTCACACATCAGACATTTACTCGTAGTTTATTTTAGACGCAATAGACAACGAAATCATTGCGAATATTAAGTTTTCTTATCGTCATCGAACTAACTCGTCAAACATTTTCAAACATTCAAATAGAAAAATTCAAATGTTGTATTAAATTTTCATTACTTTTTTTTTTAATTTTACATTAAACTTTCGATTGAGAAAAATGGTTATAAAAATATTTTATTGTTTCGAGAAAAAGAACCGTAGTTTTCATATTTAATTTTGTAAATATAATATCTTATTTTAAAATCCCTAATGTCTTTTTTTTTCTTTTCTTCATTTATTCGAATAATTGAGATAAAAATATCTTTTACTTGGAAGTAGAACAAACAGACGAATTATACTATTTCATCATCTTTGTTGTTATCTCGTTTCATTTCCTCTCGTCATTATCATCAAACCAAGCGTGAAACCATGTCCTCTCAAAGAACCGCATAAATTAAATTAAATTCACCATAGCCCCGTACAAGCTACGAAATTAAGCGATTTCGCGAGAACAAGAACGAGTACGAGTATGTGTGTGTATGTCTGTATGTGTGTGTGTGTGAGAGAGAGAGAGAGAGAGATAAAGAGATGTAGATCGAAAGAGAGAGATCACACTTGTCGAGTTCTCTCAGTTCTCCGTAACGTGGTTCAATTAAGCGAACTTCCTCCAAGAATTATTAATTCCAAGTTAATCCCTAAGGACACAATGTGTTACCCTGAGTATATACTCACACACATATACACATATCAACATGAGATATCAGTCAACGCGCGAACGCGCACAAATCTTATTACAGGAATGACTTTTTTCTCATGTTCGAATTAAATTCTACGTCGAATTTAATGAACTTGGTAAATCGAACGAGTTGAGAGAAAAAAAAGAAAAAGATTCATAAATAATTATATTTAATCAAAAAAGTAATTGGGGTTAATCTCTAAATGATCCACACACACACACACACACAAAAAGAAGACAGAGAAAAATATTAATACATAAAAAATAAGGAAAAAAATGAATCGGTTTAAAGATTTAAAAAAAAAAAAAAAAAAAACAAACATGGAAGAGAAGTATTGAGCAAAAATACAAAAAAAATAAATGAAAAGAAAATGAATGTCTCAATTTATCGATTTAAAATTAGAACAAAAAATTGAGAAAGAAAATAATATAAAATAGTGAGAGGGAGAAAGAGAGAGAGAGAGAGATTAAAAAAAATAAGAAAGAAGATCGCCGGGGTAGAAATAACGTGGAATCGGGTTTCGTCGAGAGGATCACAGTAGCCTATCTGTCAGACGTGGGTCTCGTTGCGGGCGACATTATTTGATAGCAGGGGACGAGGATCTCCTCGGAGAAAGGGAAAGAAAGATAGAAAGAGAGAGAAAGAAAGAGAGTTTCGATCGGTGTTGGTGGTCCACAGTGGCGAGTCGAAACAATGAATTTACTTCATAAATCTCAATTCAGTCGGAGCGAGCGGCCAATTAAACTTAATCTCGCGACCACCGTCGTTGGGCCATTTGCCTAAGACGTATCACAGTGAACACCCAAAGGGTTGGAATCAAAAGGGCCAGGCATTTCCATTTCGATCCCCAAATCTCTCACTTCACTCATATTTTTTTTATTTTTATTTATCATCATTTATGAAGTTAACATTTGTATATTTGTATTTAACACACTATTTGTGTGTGATTATATTAGATTATTATAATTAATTTTACATTGGGGTTGGTGTTATCTTGAATATTAGTAATTTAAATTTGTATGCAGGGTGAGGGCTTAAAATAAAAGATAACATTTGTAGTTCAAAATTTTATTCTGTGTGTGATTGCTAAATTATTTCATATTAAATTATATTATATAAAGTTGTTGCATTAATTAAAAAATTATTATTATAAATTAAATTTTTATGTGTATAAGATAAATTAAAAGTTACTAGATAATTTTTTAATCCATAAATTCTCAACACATTAAAAGAAGCATTGAAGTAATTTATACAATTTTAAGAGAAATTATAAAAGCGACGTTCAAAATTGTAGATAATTAGGGGACCATGTTAGAAATTCAGGTCAACCGAGAAAACCTAGAGAAGTTTAAAGGGTCTAACACAACTTATGCGAACTCTCTAAACAGACAGTGTACAAAAGAAGGAAGAGAAGTTCATTCTAAGAAGTCGAATTCTCAGAGATGACGACAACAACGACGACGTCCCGGTTTTACAGAAGCTGCTCGTATATTCACGAATCGTGAGATTCGAGACGCAAGTTTTGCCTCGTCTTATGTTAGTCGCCCACGAAACGTTTGAACATACTGATAACACGTGCTACACCGTAACAAGTTGTCCACTCGCGTTAATATAAAGTTCATTCTTTCTGACATCATCTTTTCTTTTCTAAAACTCTTTATTTAATTCGATAAAAAAAAAAATATATATATATTTCTAATTAATTAAGAGAGAAGAGACTAAAAAATAAAATAAAAATTAAATTACAATTAAATGTGTAAGTTCCAATTAAATTTTACACCTGTAAAATATTCGCAAACCCGTCTTGTATTAATAAATAATTAAAACGAAACGTTTAATCTTCATTTGACTGAAAAGCAACACGTGTTTATTATTCATTTGTGAAGAAAATAAATGAAATTTAAATAAGAAACTAATATTTTAAGAATTTCACAAAACAACATTATCATTTTTTCAATATTCATTATAAATGATACATAAGGAAGTTGGTTGGGATAAAATAAAACTAAAATGAAAAAGAACGAATGATTCGAGATATTCGAGAATAGGGAGGAGCAAGGAGTAGCCCGAAGTCCGAGTAATTAATAGCTCAATTTCGAGCTTTCAGGAAGTACTTACTCACGTGACCACCAAGAACGCACGCGTCGATCTCCGACATCCGTTTTTTTCTTCTGTGTGTTTTGTTTTCTTTTTTTAATTTTTATTTTAATATATATATATCTATATATATGGCTTCACTCTCTCGAAATATAAGAAGAAGGAACGCGTTAAATTTATGCGCATATATTGTCCTTTTCTTGACGGAGTATATGAGAACGTATAAATTAATTTTTTTACTCGCAAAGAATACAAAAATACGAAATGAAAAAAAAAAAAATAAAATAAAAGAAAACTTAAAAAAAGATTTAAGTAGGTTCTCGTATCGATATCTTTTTTCGATATACTTGTATTATTATAATTATTATACTTAACGATAGAATTTTTATAAATGAATGATTGATATCGATCGATTATCTGTTATACTTCTACGTACGTACTTCCTTGATTAAATTCCTATAATATTATATTATTTGAAAAAAAATATATTCTAAATTTTAATCAACAAAATGAACTATAAAAGGTAGATTAAGATGTATCTATTCTGAAAAGAATCTTTCGAAGCTGATTCGCATGCGTCGCGACGCCCACACATTTAGCCGCCTCCGCGAAAAGACCCACCCGTCTGGAACTCTGAACTGAAGAAGAAGAAGAAGAAGTAGAAGAAGAAGAAGAAGAAGAAGAAGAAGAAGAAGAAGAAGGCACCCATTACGAAACCATTCCAGTTCTTTTTTCGAACGTCCATAACCTTTGAGAGGAGAGAATATAATTAATCAAATTCACTTCCTCTTCTTCTTTGTTTTTTTCTTTTTTTACTCATCGATCATCTCATTGAATTTTTCGTAATATTTTTAATATTCTTGATACGAAGATTAGATGGGTTCAAATTAAGCTTTCTTTGATTTATATTAATCTAAACGCAGGACGTGTTTCACACAACGTTGATATAAATATTTGTATCAATTTTTACGTATATCGGATGAATCAAAAGTTACAGGATTTTTTACACATTTTTCTCTCTAAAAGAAAGGGTAATTTTTTATTTTAAATTGTAATGTAATAATTGTAGTTTGTAAAATGAGAAACTTAATTGCCAGCTAAGAGACATTCGTATTATTATTATTATTATTTAAAATTAATATTTCTAAGTATAATATAAAAACCATGTAAAAACTTTTTGTCCACCAAATATCATTATTAGCAAATAAAATAAATGTTTAATAATTTATAATAATAATTTTACGACTATATAATAAAATATTACGAGCAAACACTAAAGAACTAATTTCTATGAGTAATAGGATAATATAAATCTGAGAGCGATTTAAACAGCGACGTCCCACGTGTTCCCCATAGTAAAACGTGTCGTCCTTTATTCCGGTCTTTATCTTTACATATCCATGACACTACGAACGTGAGAGGATCCAAAAATGGCAGGGATGAACGTGAAACGTATCCAAACGAAAACCCACCCATATTTTTTCTTTTATTTTCTTTCAAACAAATTTGTTCCTCAATTCGATCGGGATCGTAAAACGATCGTCAAAATCAACAGGTTAAACATTTGCGAATAAAATACTATAAATATTCTTATTTTCTTTTACAAAACTTTTTATCTCGATCGAGTATAATTTAATTGAAAGAATTTTGATAACAAATTCACCCCTACGCGTTAAACAATAAAACGAAAATGCCAATAAAATGTGCGTTTCTGATCGAATGGAATAAAATTGAAAGAAATCGAATTGTCGATCGGGTAGGTCGTTTTTATTGCTTATGAAATCACCTATACAAATACGTTTAGGCATGAATTTGTCTATGTATATATATAATAAGTGATATATATACGTGTATAAGTGTGTAAGTAGTACGTGTAAGTTTACGTAGGCTACGCACCGATGATCGCTCGTACGTTATATTAACACATTAGGTTCGTTCGCGTGCCAAAAGCCCGTAAGCCGTAAGTAACAATGAGTGAGGTCTACCCTAACCCTACCCCCACCACCCTCTTACCTCCTCCTTTTCCTCCTCATCCTCCTTCAGGCGAATACGGCAACATGCACCTTCTTCCATTTCTCAATTTTATTGCCTTGCTTTTTTTCATTTTTTACATCTTACTTATTTTATACTTTGTACGAATCAAAATGTTCGAAATTTTTTTTATCTTCCTTGGAAGGATGAAGTTTAATGGAAAAATAATTGGAGAAGTGAAATTTAATGGAAAAGTAATTATAGGACAAAAATGGGAGTACTATATGGGTAGATGGTTGAATTATTTTAAATTTAATAGAAAAATGAATATTGAAGAGAGGGGAAACAATTGTTTACAGTTATTATGAATATAAAATAGTGAATATTAAATTAATGGAAATGAATGAAACAATATTTTTCACTGTGGAAACGTACAATTGGGAAGCAAAGTTAATTAATATTTGCATAACAATCATATTAAATTTCATTTTTACGAAATCTACGAGTCCCCGAATGTGTATCCATAAAATGAATTGACTAGAAACTTTGAAATACTTTCTTTCGAAATGACGAAAAGGCGAATTTAATTAGAGACAAAAATTAAAGATCGCTCGTTAAGAAATTGTTAACATCGATATCTTGGTGCTCAATATTTTGGTGGATGAATATACAAATGGTTTAGGAAATGCATACCTGGGTATTTAAAGGATTGGTGCGAATAAGGGAAAGTTGAGAATCACTTTGGCCACACGCACACTTCTCGGTGGCTCCAATTAAGCGGGCAACATTAATTTCAACCACCCGGCTCGACCTCGCGGTTATCTTCTCTCTCTCTCTCTCTCACTCTCTTGTATTCTTTGCCTCCCCTCGTTCTCATTCTCTCTCTCTCTTTCTCTTTTTCCTTCCTACTCGGTTCACGCACACGCCCTCCGCGCAATTTGCCCCTACTCGCGATGCACGCGCGCGTGCAGCTTGCGAGGGCAGTGCACACGCCCATTGCGCGCGCGCACGTTCACCAGTTCGTTTCTGTCTCCTCCTTACATTTACAGTATTATAATATATATGTATAATATATATGTGTATATATTCGACGACGACAACGACGACAACAAAATATTTTTAATAAATTTCTTTTATTTTATATAGTATATGCCTCTACAAATATATATTTTTCGCATAAAAAGAATCATTTTTATTATCAATATTTAAATGTGAAAGTGTTGTATATCTTTAATATGTGCACGTAAATTTATTTTTCAGTTTGCAATATATTAACTATAAATAAAACAAATATATATATATATATATATATATATATATATATAATGCGTGAGTGTATTTAATTTTTTTTTAAATTGAAGTGTTTACTGAGTTTTATATAAAAGAAAATGATTTTTAGAGATACAATTCTAGTAATTGGAATATTTTTGTTGTATGAATAATTTTTTTGTTTTTTTTTTTGTACCGAATTGAACAAAATGTTTATACAATCTTTCGAGATATTGGAATTTTTTGGGAATGATATTAATAATTGATTTTGATGGTAAATTATTGGGTATTGCAAATTGGTGATTTAGAATCCGTAGGAAGATCTAGTAAAACTGCATTCGCAAGTGAACATCGCATGTACACGGACCGTTTATTGTTCCTCACCGACGGCTATATTTATCCGAACGAAAGCTTTATACACACGTTTCTTCGTGAAACTACTCTCTCAGTTCTTGTCACTCTTATGTTAGTCTTTCACGTTCCATTTATCATTTCACGGAAAATCTACTTCCGCATACTTTATTCAATTTCTTCAACATATTCTTTACAAATTCACTTATAAATCAATCAACACAATATATTACTAATATATTCATTAGAAGAACCTAAGCAAATTTTAAATCATAAAACAAAAACATCAATACATTATACCAAACAAAAAACCACAAATCATCCATACAAATTCAACGAAAAAAGTTTGTAGATAATTTTAAAAATGAATTACTCTCCTCCACAATACTTTTTAGACTAATATTATAAATTAGTATTGAAAAGGAAAACTTGTGGAATTTTATAATTTACAAAAATTTAGTCTACAAAATCTTATCAATATTTGTAACTAATTTTCAACGATCATTTGAGCTTTTGCTTCATCTATGAATTTATGATCAATTCGAAAACTTTTAATATATACTTTACATCAAAAAATATATATTATAAATATTGTTAATATCTTAATAATAAGTAATTAAAACAACTAAGACATCGTGTACGATCTCTATCTAACGTTCGCGAATTCGTCACTGTCTCAGTTGTAGTTCTCACTTACACATAGTTTACTTTAGTGAGTTGCTCGAGAAAGGCGGAAGGGCTGGAAAGGAGAAGTAAGAGAAAGAAGGAAAGGGTACGAGGAGGATAAAGGGAGGGAAGTAGGGACGTCTCTCGTCAGTCTTCGCGACAGGATGACGTTTCCAACGCTAACCCTCGAGGGAGATTAGAACGGTTCCACTGTCTAGAATGCTACTAATTGCCATGCATTCCGAGAGGATCGATTCATTCCGGAAATCGAGCTTCAGTTATTATTATTATCGTCATCATCATCATTATTATCATTTTGATAATATTAACATCTTGGGATAATCATCGGTTCATTCAAAAATCATTTACAAATTTTGTTTAAACCCCAACTATTAATTATAATTAGTTATTTTATTTATTTATTTATTTATTATTATTATTAGCACATTAAATTATATGTGTAATATTGTATGCATTATATAATTAAAAAAGTGCAATGTTATTTTAACATCGCTGAAATGTTTGAAGTTTTAATGATTGAAAAATGTGTAGAGTAGAAAATCTCTTACGTATAAAGAAAAACTGTAGACACTACAATTTGACCAATCATCGCTTCTCTATACTCAAAGATATAACACTTCATTATCTTTTTTGTTAATCCTTTGAAGTTAGCGGATAGAAGTTCTCGCGAAGTGTGGAAGCGATAAAATCGTACGGTAGGAGCAAGTAAAAAAATAGAGAAAGATAGATAGATGCTAAGAGAAAAAGAGAGAGAAAGGAAGATAGTGAATGAGTAAGAGAGAGAGAGAGAGAGATAGTCAAGGCTCACGCGATCACGGCCAATCGTGGCTTAACTCTAGATCCGATTACTAGATACATCGGCATACGTAGTATAAGTACACGAGGCTAACCGCTTGTTAAATCGTAGCACGCGGCACACACACACACATACTAACAAATAAACACACACTTAAACTTATAAACATGCATTTACTAGCATGAACATACACACATTCATTCAATCTTAAAACTCATATATATATGTATTCATACACATATGTTCATACAAACTTTTAACTCATTTTTGCGCACACATATTTATATAAACTTATTACTCTAACATATACACACACAAGATCAGCAACACAAATAAAACAGACTTATAACTAAAATTTACGTACAAACACAACTACAGAAATAGACATGCGCATACGTATCTAAAAAACACATATATTTTCATGCAAATTTGTAACTCACATACAAACATATATTCCTTTAAATGCAGAAATATGCACATCTACGTAGTTAAAGATCTACAGGCAAATAAGAAACACACATAGGAACATGCATATATATTTATGCAACTTGTAATTTAAAGAAGATGATTACCTACCCTTTGCTATATTTTCGAAAATATACACAGAGATACATGCACGTACCAATCTAACATCAACCACGTTTATTTACACCAACAAGTAATATAAATTATGCAAAACTATCAAATGCTTAATTATAAGATATCTACCTGCAAGACAACATCTTTAAAATCAAACTAAATGAACTGTATCATGGAAAACTTGGAAAGATAGAAAATCATTATCATTCGTTTCCCACAACACGTTTACTCGCAAGTTATTCTATCTAATGATACATGCACGCATGTCATCAAAATGGCGCTCGAATAGGGAAGAACAGAAAGAGAATGAAAAAAATAATAAACAGTAAATGGGGGAGGAAAGGGGGGACTCGTTTAACAAAGTAAGCATGAATTACTTGCCCACTTTAGTTTCAAAACGATGTAAATGTGATTTTCCGATTTCATGCTCGTTAAACACACACGCTGAATTCCGATGAAAAGTATACACTATAATTACTTTCATAGCTAATTCCATGTCGATTCAATCTTTCGCTACTGTATGCATGTATGCGTATTTAAGTACGTAAATTATGTACTGAAAGAGAAAAAAGTAACTATACCTGTATCTTTTACTTGAAGTAATTCGTAGATGTGGATGTCATTCTTGTCCTTTTTCTTCGTATTTAAATCTCAATTGGGTTCTCAATGTTTTCTTGTGTAAGCAAAATGGAGGTTGTAAGTTTCGTTAAAAAAGAAGATAAATTTTGGCATATTTATTCGTCTCCCTTACTGTTTTTATTTTTATCAATATTTTTTTAATTTAGTATACACTTAATGAATAATTATTATTTATGTCTATATAGAATATTCGTTAATTAATTTTAAATTTTTTGAAAACTGTTATACTTTGGATTAACGATGTTACCCGTGTTTTGGTCATTTCTGTTTATGCTGACGAAATAATGGAACCGTCTGAATTTTTCCGACCACTACCGAACACCGCCGATTTACCAAACAATGGACTCGTCCACAAAATTTTTATAAATTTAATTTTTATGGAATATTCTCTTTTTAATTTCTTCTTAATTACTTCGAATTATAGATCACTGTATTAATAAATTTACAATTTTTAATAATTACTTTGAATCACTATAAAAAAAAAACTCCCTAATTCTGCTAAATTAAAACACAAATTAGTGAGACGATCGGATGTGTGAGGGGTAGATGGGTAGACGAATGTTACTGTACTGCTCGAGATTCGTACAGTGCTAACATCTAGCGGAGCTTTAAGGTAAATCGATCTTCCAGTGAATTCCCATAAAGTGAAGTTAGTCGAATATTGAGTATCTTCCTAGTTACGTTTTCTTGTGCAAATTTTAATTATCTGTTATTAACCTGCTTAATAGAAATTAATAAGAAAAAGATCGGACGATGATTGAAATGTTGTCGTTTATAAATAAGGTAATTAATCTCGTCACTTTTTATTAGTTTTTTTCTAATGAGAAAAAAATAAATAGATTCGCAACACATCACACACACATAACATTAAAATAAATTAAGAAATGGTTAGGTATATAGATTGATAAGGATTAGCAAATTAAAAAAGAAATTTATCTTGAAGATAAGAAGAAAATTAATATCGTAACAAAATAATTAATAATCCTTATGAATCATGTATCATTAATCAAATGGTAGTTGAGAAGTGTGATGGCAAGCGTAATGCATGAAATCGATTTTCTTCGTTAGAAAAAGACATATACACATATATTTATGTGTGTATACGTTTTCTCGTAGAAAATTATTCGCCAATTGTCGACTTAACTTTAACCATTTTTTGCTTATTCGAATTGATCACCGTGACAATCTTAGTTGCACATTTACGATCCTAGGACAAGGATCTTTCAATTATGGAATATTTAATAAAATATAAAACAATAAAAAACTATAACGAAAACAGAAAGAAAAACATAAAAAAAAACCAACAATATGAACAGTGTCGATCATTCTCGAATATTTAGAACGACGAGGAAGGATGTTGACGGTTCTTTCTGTAGATGTACATGTGTTTAACATGATGAAGAAGAGTTAGAAAATGTTGCATCGAGTTGCATCAAGGTTAATGGACTCATACGACAGCTTTCCACAGGAGGAAAGATAAAAACATGTCGCGAAAACTGGACCATCATCATAGATCACTTCGATACGATTTCTTTGTTTTTATTTATCGATCCTTTCTTCTAACCTATATTGAGAGAAATCGTTTCTATATTCTTCTATATAATAAATTACAATTTATATATTACGTTCGCGTGTAATAAATTATTAATAATATATATACGCGCATAGTTAATTACAATTATTATGCGTTCATATCATAAATTATAATTTGTAATATTTTAAGAGATGCTGGAATTTTTCTGTGAACGGTACTTATGAAATAATTATTAAAAACTTATTATATTTTTGTATGAAAAAAAAGATTGATAATACAATTAAAATGCAGGATGAGGCATTTAAATCGATATATTTGGCTATTTTTATTATTTATGATTTGATGAACAAAATTATTAGAACATACGTTATTTGAACGAGGTGTACATGAAATGGTAAAATTATATTTTTTCTAAAAATTGATTTCGAGATATTCGTCATTTTATTTTGTATAAAACCATATTTTACAGTTAAACGTTTACTTTATAACAAATAGCGAAAATTATAATCGTATTACAACTTTCCATAATGTTCAATATACATATATAAATAAATCAAATAAAATATATAATAAAATAAAAAGAAAAAGAGAAAAAAGGGGGGAAATCGTAAAGGAAACGGCAAATTGCCGAGGCGTTTCTAAATTTAAACTACGCATTCCGCATCGAATTAACGCACTTCACACATACACATTCACAAATATAAATTTAACGGAGTGGGTTTATTCGTTATTCCGATTATCGGGAATTAATATTGCTTTTGTATTTACTTTGGACAACGTTTAAATCCGCCTATCTTGTTTGAAAGGAGATCGAATAGAGAAAAGATATAAACTTCAAAGAAAAGAGAGGGAGAGAGAGAGAGAGAAGTAGGAGGATAAAAGATAGTAGGAGGAGAAAAAGAGAGAGAAAGAGAAAGAGAGACAAGACCGCGCCTTAATGGAAACGAGTTAACGACCCGTGGAAACGTAAACGCAGTCACGTACACTCGAGTAACGATCGACGAGTGACCAATCAATGGTCATTATTTATGGTTATGGGTATTGCTACGGGGCATGGCTACTTTTCGTATGATCTCTCATAGGTTCTCTTCGAATAGGAGAACCTTAACGAGCCACCTCAAAAGAATCCAAACGCGTGTTCCTACATACATATATACAAACATACACATAAACATACTTATATGTACATACTTACACATATATACACACAAACATAAATGTAACACAATAAGAGCTCGTTCACATTAAAAGAATTTCTTCAAGTCTTTTTACGAAGCGTACTTTCTATTACGAGATATTCATTACACTTTATTCAATTTTTCATTCTATATTCGTTTTAATTTATTATTACTAATAATTCGTATAGTATTTAATTTTATCATAATCATCTTTATATACTTCTTCTCCTACTTTCAACTATTTTTAACCTAATCGTCATTTTCTTTCACCACTGTCCAACCATGTATTACTTTAAATTGTATCAATTATAATAATGCAATTGGTATATGATTTTTAATCAGTATGTTTTTTCTTTTTTGTTCTCAGGACGAAGTAAGTAACGAGCCAAGATGATTAAAGAGAACAGAGACAAACTGAAAGACAGTAAGAAAAAGAAAAAGAAAGAAAATTAATGTGAGAGAAAGAGAGTAACCTGTGCGTTACTCTTACTGTACTAAAGAAAATGGCATCGGAGAACGTAAGCTTTTTTTAAACGTAGCATTCGTTCTTTCTTGATTGTGTAAGAATTTTTATATTTAATATATTAAAAAGGAACAAAAAATTACCCATAGAATAATAACTTTGATACTGAATTTATACGTTGATATCAAATTGTGGTCGTTGTTAATCATTTATGTACTTAGTCGGTGTATTGTTAAAAACCACATGATTAATATAAATAATTATTATAATTTAAATCTCAATAGTATGAAAAAATAATATAATATAAAAAAAATAGTAATATAAATATATAAAAATAATTATTACAATATTTATTATAATTAATAATTGATTATAATATATTTTAAATAGATAATCAGAGTATATTTCTTATAAGTTTAGGATTTCATCAAGTTTACATGTAGATACTCTTACAATTAATTATTACTGCTATAAAAATAATTACTAATTTTAACTGTTTATTTAAAATATTACTAATTATTATATCAATCACATTATAATACTGACCACAGATATTTTCTTAATAATAATCTGACTAAAGTAAATATCATTGACTATCAATTAAAATCATATTAAATCGTAACTTATTTAATGCTAATCACGAAAGAACGATTCTAACGAGTGTATAAAATAAAAGAGAATTACAAGAAAGATAGAAAAAGAAAGAAAGACAGATAGAGAAAGAGAGCGAGAGAGTGGGAGAGAGAGAGAGAGAGAGAGAGAGATGAACGATGTAATTTCAGAGTAGAATTAAAGGCAAATTTAAAAGGATCGTTTGTGATCGAGTATCAAACTCGGTGAAGGCTTGACGACGTTTCTTTCCCTCTCTCTCTCTCTCTCTTTCCTTCTCTCCTTCTCTTTCTCTCTCTCTCTCTCTGTCTAGTAATTCTTAAGAATCGAGAATGACTTGGGAGAATCGAGAAGGCCGGCCAGGCCTCCTGTGTGTGTCGACATGCTTAGCCTCGTTTGTCCCAAGTAATGGTCGCAGTCATAACTCACGAGCTGCTCCTGCACTCAACTCATTCCACTCCACTCGGATATACGTATGTATGTATGTATGTATGTATGTATGTACGAATGTATGTACGTATGTATGTACGTATGTATGTACGTATGTATGTTGTATGTATGAATGTATGTATGCTGTATGTATGAATGTATGTATGTATGTATGTATATGTTGATATATCTAAGTAAACGTACTACTTACATACGTATCTATCTATATACGTGAATGAGATAAATAGGAAGAAAGGAAGAGAGAGAAAGAGAGAGATAGAGAGAGAGAGAGAGAGAGAGAAAGAAATCAGATTCACGGAAAGCACAACTCGATCGACGACTTTAGTCTCTTCCTAAACGATCGCACAACTATTTGCAAGGAATAATCGTTAATCGTTCCAGTTACCACAAGAGTTAGATCGGAAAAGAAAATGTGCGAGAGTCTTTAATTGTTACGTTCGTGTGTCGAAGGCTTGCTTGCTTGCTTGCTTGCTTACTTGCTTACTTACTTGTTTGCTTGCTTACTTGTTTGCTAGGATCGTCAACTATATATATTGAAAAAAAAGAAGGGGTGAAAGGGAGAAAGAGAGAGAGAGTAAAACTCATGATTGGATCGTTCTTGGAAAACTCTTTCGATTTGTCGATGCTATGTCGGTCTACATATCTCTTTTCTTATTATTATTACATTTTATAGTGTTATAATTATTGTGCAACTTATTTTTTGTCTCCTATTTTATTTCCCAACTTGAATTATATTTATTGTTAAGTGTTTTGAGGGAAGAAAACATTTTCTATATAATTTTTGTTAAATTTTATTAAAAGATATTATACGAAGTGTAGAGTTTACTATATTAAAAAAAATAAAATTTTATATATGTTTGATTAAATGAAATCATAAAAATTAAAATATTGAAAGAAATGAAATTAATTATATAAGTAATTAGATTTGTTTTAATAATTCTTTTTCTATTATATTTAATAAGATTGAATAATATACAAAAATATATAAAATATCCGTAGAATGTAATCAAGAATATAACAATTAACATAATCAAAGTAATAAATCATTAAGGAAAAAAATAAAATGCATAGAAAAAAAATTAGAAAAAAATCATAGAAATCGTTTAAAATAGGATCGCGTACGTTATTAAATGTTTAATATTCGTGGTTAAGAGAATCGTTAAAGAAAATAGAGATTTGCGCGAAAAGTAATCGACAGAAATGTACGTATAAATGCGTCTTCCTAGTCATCGTCATCGTTCCACGACAACATCGACGAGAAACGGACCTTAACGACTTAACGACGATCGTCTCTTCCCTTTCCTTCCCTTCTTTTCCCTTTTTCTCTTCTCTTCTTACATCGTATCATTCCATTAACCCGTTACCTTCTTCTAACGAGCATAATAATTATCGGTTATAAATTCCACCACACGTTGATTTACTGTAATATCCATGTTAGAATTTCTATCGTCTTATTATAAGTACCATGGGTCATAATGGTGTTGTGTTCTAATCAACGAGCGTGGATAAATCCATTATTTTCTATCGATTCGTTCTAATTCATTTTAAAAGACACACGTAACGTTACTTTTTATTTTCTTATTACTTTTAATCACGCGTCGTGGATGAGATCTCGTGTTATAAATCGTTTCAATAAACTCGCGTTGTGTACTTCGTACGTTTCAAATTGGAAAATGAATTTCTTGATTCATATTCCTGGAAACAAAATAATATTATAAGTGTTATACTATATCTAATAATATAATAATAATATTAAATATTAAAATAAATATGTTTAGCAGGGAAATTGGACAGTATAAAGAACTAGAACTTTATTTTAACAATTTGATTAAAAAATTGATTAAAGTTCTAATTCTACTTGATTCAAGTTCTAGTTCTTTATTTTAACAATTTGATTAAAATAAAGTTCTAGTTCTTTATAATGTCCAATTTCCCTGCTAAATATATTTATTAATAATTTTATTTTTGAACGAGATAAATAACTAATTGAAAATTAAATATATTCTACACAAAATTAATAATATATGTAATTTTCTCTTTTCAAAATTGATTAATATTCAGTTGTGTATGATTTTTGTTTTGAAATATATTTAACGATCGGTTGATTATCAATGTAAGAAAATGTTAAAAGTTAAAAAGATCCTTAAACAGGATCCACCACCTGTCCCACTTTGCAGCAACGATGTTCCAGTTGCTTACAGAGTATCCTTAATGAATTGTCAAGTTCTACCTTAGCTCGATCCATCGCCCGTTGTCTCTCTATCTTACGACGATGTTTCGTATCTGTCGATGCTTGGCGGATGTAATTAAAAGGAACGTGACGTGCAACTCGAGTGGCACTTTAAGATAAACAAAGAAAGAATAAGAAAGAAAGAGAGAGAGAGAGAGATCTTCTTCGTTGCACTTATACAGAACGATGTAATTCGTACGAGTACGACTCACTTCGCACGACTATCTCTATCTCTTCATTCCTAATAAAGATAAATCTTATGTTCTTATCACATAGTAATCAATCAAATTTATTATTGTTTTAACAAATTTCTTTAATTGCATCTATACAATTTATAATATAATTAATATTCTAATATTTTTAGCCAAAAATTGAATAAACGTTAGATAATTATATAATAATTGTGTTTATATAATATAAATATTATCTTGATTTTTTTAGAAACAATTAAATTGTAATACTAATATCCGTATTGTGTATACAAAAAATATATTTATTTATTTTGATCATTTCAAGATTCTATATAGGTATCTTCATCTCTTTTGTTAGATTAATTATAATATGAAAAATGAATTTAAATGTAATTGTGAATGAACCTTAAGAAATAATTCAACCCTTTCGGAATATTTCTAACGTTTCACCTCGCGAACGAGATTAAACGTCGCGGATTCCTATTGAAGAATTTAGTTTTTGCTCATATAGTATCGCAATGGCCACTGTGTTTAGTTTCTTTCTTTTTAATCGTATCGGTCGGTTTTTTTTTTTTAAAAAAGGTTGTCAAGTTAAATCGATCGAAGAGTTTAATGATTGAAAAAAAAAAAAACCATTCAATCGTTTCCCTTCGAAAGGAAAAAGAAAGAAAGATAGAGGATAAATAAATAAAATAAAATAGAAGAAGTAGAAGAAGAAGAAGAAGAAGAAAAGAATCATGAGAGCACGCGCGAACTAGAAACTCACCTAATCGACGGCGTCTCGCTTAATTTCTTTTCATCCACGTTCTACATCCTTCCATTTCTTTTATTTTTTTCTACTTTTTTTCTTTCTTTCTTTTTATCGAACACGATCGCGTCTCCGACATAGCTCGACGACAAATCGTTCTCATTAATCTCGGACAATACTTCCCGGTTCTTACGTTTTCATCCCGACGCTGGTAATGCGGTGAAGGTAATTAAAAGCTACGACGACGACGACGACGAGGAACAGTGAAAGGGCAATTAAAAGAAAGAAAAAGATCTGATGAGGTAACGAAAAAGTCAACTCGTTGCGTTCCACAAGAAAATTCATATTAATTCATCAATTTTTATATCATTTTTATACTTTCATTCGTTCACTACACAATTTTTAATTACAATTAAAACAACAACAACACCATTTAATAAACGAAACATTTTTAATTGATCAACAACAAAAATGAAACGAATAATTCGTAAAAGAATAAATCGAATATCAACATATAAATAAAACAAAACTTATTAACAATTACAAAATCGATTACACACGAATTTAAAAATAAAAAATACAAGAAAATTGATAGACAAACAAAATAAAGTGGTATCTTAAAAGATATAATAAAAAGGACAATTTTTCTTTCTCGCGTAAAAAATAGTTAAAGCATTGAAAATTCGATTTGACGTCTAACTTAAGAAGTACAAGTGGAAACTATAAGAGAAAGAGAAAGAGTATTCCAGAAGGAAATTAGTATTTCTCCTTTAGGTTGGTATGCGAGGTACTTTCGAGGTTGGAGTCAAGTGGAGCAAAGTGCTACCAAGAAGAGTAGAAGGAGAAAGGTAAGAGGGTGAAGCAGAAGAGAGAGTGAAGAAGGGGTGAGGGGTTGAGGGTATCTTAGCGTTATTGGTTTTACTCTCTCTTCCTCTCTGTTAGTTCCTTAAACGATAGAGGGTGTGTTAGAAAGAGAAGAAGATAGAAGAGTGTTGAACGAGAAGGATACTCCTCTCTCTCTCTCTGTGTGTGTGTATGTGTGTGTGTGTTTAAGGGGAGAAGGTTGGCAAAAGCAAGAAGGATAGAACTCTCATTCTCTTTCTCTCTTAGATCTCTTCTAAACGCGTTGATGTTCCTTTCCAGCTACCGACAACTACAGACTACTTCGCTTAAGTAATTAGACTGCCGACTGTTCGTTAGTTCAGTCATTCCTCCTAAGAAACTGCCAACGGGGTTGATATGTTGCTACCATTGCTAGTAACTCCTTGGAACCTTGCTATCTTTTCCTTGTGATCCTTCATTAGTTACATTTCTCTTGTTTCTATTAGAAATCCAATCGATCAAACGTTAGTTAATCCAATTCTTTTGAGAAATCGATCGTACAATCAACATATTATTTGTTAATTTTTTTACTATTTTTATATGGTTTTATTTCAAAGAGATTAATTATTGTTTGGATTGTAATGAAATTTTTGTGCTTTTAGTGTCAAGTGATTTGATTTAATATTTGTGGTATAGGTTTTTAAATAATCTTTGGGATACATAAGAAATTGATTGTATATTGTGAAGTAATATAAAATTAGATGTATTTTATAGTATTTATTATACTATTTCATTGCATTGAACAGACTGTCCATTGTTAATATCAGAAATAAAATGTAACCAATAAATCCTGTTGAAATTGGTACAACTCTAATAAAATAAAAACCACGAATATGAATTGATAAACATTTAACAGTACACTAAATAAGAAAAATTATATTACAGATAATTATTGACTCTAGCACATGAGAGAATGTGTACGTTATATCATGATATATCTACTTCCTTAAATCATTTGATATTTACCACAAATCATAACCAGCAAATGTAATATCTTTTCAACTAATACAAATATACACACGTGTACAGAGAAACTATCGTAGAATACACTTCTGTTTATCACCAATTTCAATCAAGAAAATTCGATCCGTTCGTATCTCATTTTATTATCAATTTCCTAGTAGCTTTTCCAGAATGATTTATGCAAATACGATGTGTTAGAAGGTTTAAGTTTATTCTTATTGAAATCTTTCAAAAAGCTTTTCTATTTACATACATTTAATTCGATGAAGATGATACTACTTTTTCTCATCATCGTTCCTGAACTTGTGTATCGTGCGTTTACCTTGAACGTTTCTCTATTTCTCTTTCTCTTTCTCTTTCTTTATATCTTTCTTCCTCTCTTTTGTAAAACGATATTCACGAGAAGGTTCTACGTAATCTTTTCTCAACGTACTCGGATCGCAGCGATCGATAATACCCGGTGTTGATCGTTACGATATGATTTATTCGCAATTACCAGAACGAGATAGACCACTGCCGAGAGTACCGCAAAACGCAACAACGTTTTATACCCTGGACGAGCCAACCGATCGGCACGCCGTGTTTACACCATGAATTATTAGCGTTAGGGGTTTCAAGTGATGGAGTGCCGCGGGATACGGAAAATGAGATCGCTTAGTTTCGATTAGAATTATATCGTGTCTGACAATAAAATCATACACAATATTCCACAAATAATAATTTAAAATAAAACATAATGTTTCTCTATACTTTCACTATAGACTTTTTTTTTCTTTTATTATTTAATATAAAATTCATATTTATAGGTAGCTTTTATTAAATTAAAATATTTAATAATAATTGAGATATGACAATACGTATATGTGCATACGAGATACAATTTTTGCTATGCAATACAGTATGAATTATATAATTATTATTATGATAATGTTTTTATATATATTGAAATATTTGTTTTGTCATATATTAATATAAATAACAACAAAATTGCATTAATTAATTCATAGTTAAATTTTATATTTTTATCAATTATAGCTCTATAAGATTGTAATCAAATATTTTTAATTTATTTTAATTTTTTGTTTTGTTTCTTTCTATATATGCAATCAACACAAAACAAAACAAAAATTATAAATACCATCATATTCGCAATAAAATTATTTGCTTCTCAATTGGCAATAATCATAGATAAAATATTTACAAGAAAAAAATAAACAAATCAAGTAACCTACGTAAAATTAGAGATTAATGTTCTGTAATTGGAAATACTATGAGGAAGAGGGAAAAGAAAAGAAGAACTCAGAGGGGTTTCTTCATCAGACGAGTACCACCGTGTAAAGGATATATTTGCGTCTAAAATACGAACGTTGGGTGCTAACGTTGCTTGTAAGAATCGACTTTAAGAGATACTCGCACTCTTGGCAATAATAATACACTTGATTTACGATAGAGTCGTTTGTGGCAGGTCCTTTGCTTCCTCCTCCTCCTCCTCCTCCTCTTCCTCCTCTTCCTCCACCATCTTCTTTTCTTCTTCTTTCTCATCCTTCTTATCTTTATGTTAGATAGAAGGAAGACAACGATAAAACAGGAAGGATCGAGACGGAAGGATTTACCTCTTTGCTAGAAGAGACTCTTCCTTCGTAACGGACGTTTATTTTACCGACCTCTGAGCTCCCCTAACTCTTCTTTTTATCTTTTTTCTATCTTTTTCTAACTCATAGTCACTCCGAATACACATTCACACACATATATACACACACACACACGCACATATAGAATACATAAATGTAAAAAAAGAGACAGTCTTGTTAGAGGAAACTTAGCGTGTGTCTGAAACCAACTAGACAATAAAAGTTGTCGTAAAATTTGACACTCTCGTAGCAAACTTACCGTGGTCCACTGTGGTAGCTTCGTTAATTTCTCATAATATTTACTACCAACGTAAACTCGTGAAATCAACGTTCAACTCTCGCTAACTATCGCTTAGATATTACGGATTCTTTCTTACGTAAACGTTCTTTCGCGTCTTCTATCTTTCTCTATTCTCTATTCTCTTCGAAAACTACATTACACAAGTATGAATGTGTATATACACTACAAACAAAAAGTGTGTTTCAAATTATTTATTCATTTGTTAAATGATCTCTATCGTTGTTATATCAAGTATTATAGTTGAATTATTTATTAAGTAATTTCAGCATCTTCTTATGATCGTATAATTTTCTTGTACAGTTTAATGCAATGTTTGAAATGAATTTTCCTACTAAGATATTTTTGACAACTTTTACGAAGAATTTAAAAACCCTTGAAAAACTCATTGCCAAATTGTTCTGAAATAGGTCAACCTGTGGTTAAAAATAAAGAAAAATATTCGTTCGTTGGTAAACAACATAATAGAAAATGTAAAACTTCTGTTTTTGGGATTTCAAACTTTTGTCACATAGTGTATGCATACTCATGTATATGTTCTTTTTACAAACGTCATCTTTGACTTTTAAAACCAACAATCTCAAGATTTTATACTTATTTTTTGATTACTACGCGATTGATCGTCCAACTAATTGTGAGAGGAATGAACACGTCATCAAGTATATTAAATGTCAGGTGAATCGAGAGCGATGTGTTTATTGGATATTCATGATAGTTATTAGTATTACGTAGGTACGGTGCGATCATCGTAATTGTAGCTTATTCCTCTATTTACGTGAACTTAAATTTCATTGTCTTAAGGTTTACGATGTAATAAGAACAAAATGGAATAATAATAGTTATTTACTAGAAATTTCCATATTTTTATCATATCTAATTTTTCTTGTTTGCATGAATATCATCGTCGGGGTAATTTTCGTATAAGTAAATATCACGTGGGTATAATTTATACGTTGCACCCATGATAATATATATGGTTAAATTTTGTGCACGTATAAGTTGTACTTTTAAAAAACGAATTAATACAAAAGAGTATAGAATATTTGAAAAAATATTAGATAAACAATTGATTCGTATGCATAGAAAAGACATTTTAATAAAAATTCTCTTATAAAATAAAAATACAAAATTAGATAACCAATAAAATTTGTCCCGCTTTGATCAATAGAAATAAATGTTAAACAAGTTTAGAAATGGTACGAAGTTTCATGGTTCTCTAACATGTATATAAAATGATACTCGAGTCAAGAAATTGATCATAATAATAACAAAAAAATAAAAAGAAAAAAAGAAATAAAAAAAAAAATAATACAGAAAAGAATCCGATAAGATGAAAGATAAACGATTAATCCGACGTATACATATAGATATATCGACAGATACGAGTTAACGCTAGAACCGTCACGTGTGATTTCAGGCCCACGTACGCGGCGAGTTAAGAGGACAGGTGATTCACGTGGAAGCGGTTCTACGCCGGAGGAGAAACGACCTAGAACAGCGTTCAGTGGTGAACAGTTGGCAAGATTGAAACGAGAATTTGCGGAAAATCGTTATCTAACCGAACGTCGTAGGCAACAACTATCGAGGGATTTAGGATTGAACGAGGCACAGATTAAAATCTGGTTCCAGAACAAGAGAGCTAAGATTAAAAAAGCAAGCGGACAGAAAAACCCATTGGCGTTGCAATTGATGGCTCAAGGATTGTACAATCATTCTACTGTGCCGTTAACCAAGGAAGAAGAGGAACAAGCAGCTGAACTGCAAGCGAAATGACGATTATAGAAATAGTTCGAGTGTTACATCATAACCCATAGAATATTGTTTCTATTGTTCGATCGTTGCCGGAATATCATATCGATCTTCAGGGTTCCTCTTTTAGTCATTTCCTCGTCGTTCGTAACTCGACAAGGTTATGAGGGATTGCAATTTGATATTTTCAATATTATCTATCCACTTTCGCGAGGATATTTTATTTTATTTTATATTTTATTCCCTTAATTTTTTTGTTGAAACAGAATTACTGAAAATAGAGAGAGTTTCAGTATCATTCGTTTCAAATAAAACACTAAACCTATCGACAATTAAATTTGTATAAATTTATATTTTCAATCATTGATATATTGTATAGACAAATTTTTTAGATAATAATAATAATAATAATAATAAAAATATTTATAATAATTATTTTAAATTTCTTTTAAAAAAAAAATAACATTTTTAAAGAATGTTAATATTTTTCGTGGTACGTTTAGTGTTCATTCGAATTTTAATCCAATCGAATTCTAATTGACAAACTTCGATACAATCGAATGCTGATAATAAAGAAAAAAAAAGAATTTTTAGATAATAATTATTATTAAAATTATCGTCACACACACACGTTAAAGATTAAATCAATAACATTGAACGTAGAATTCTAAAAACTAGTCATGGTACGTTTAGTATCAATTATAATTTTTAATCTAATCGAATCATAATCTATAACAATTTTATTAAATTATTTCTCCGATCGTTGATTGCATTAAAAAAGAAGAAAAAAAGAAAAAAAAGAAAACAAACAACAAAATAATCAAACAAATAGTCCCTCGAACCTTAACAGTGCCATTTACGTACGTCTGAAGCAACGTTATCGAGAATCGAATAAAATATTGTCATAATCATTCGTGGTGCACACACATGCGATGTGAGAAGCGGAAGAAAAGAAAAGAAAAGAAAAGAAAGAAAATAAAAATAAAGAAAAATGTTTGTGCGTGTGATTGCGTGTGCATGCGTGTGTAAGTGTATGTATATAAATCAAACTTCCCCCCCCATACCCACCCCACCACCAAAACCCAATTACCCCTTACCATTCCACTTTACATCTCGCGAAAGAAAGAAAGAAAGAAAGAAAAAAAGTTTCTAGCGATCGTCTTTTTCTCTCTTGAATTAATTTATTGTAAAAATGTAAAAAAAAATAAACTTAGGCACCAACGTAAGTGTGATACGAATCGCGGAGGTGCGTTTGCGACGTGCAATAGATTATATTAATTATTATACATAATAGAGGATGAGATGAAAGACAGTAGTTACTAGAAATATGATCATTCATATGTATATGCGTGTATAATGATTTATGGGATTCAAAAATAATGAAAACAAATATTCATTTGACAATGTGTCCTATTTGAATTTCATTCAAATTTGTTAACTACTTTTTTGTTCCAATAAGTATCAATATACACAAACTAATCATCCTCGGTTTGGAATTCTGTTCTGTGTTCAATATCTCGTGTCAATAATATTTCTTGTCATCGTTGATGTCACAGACATTTTAGTAATTAAATTTAGTAATATAAGTTTAATTAGTTCATTTTGATACTCGATTCTTATACCACACAAGTACTTCATTATTTTCTATTTATTCCGTATTCAAAGTTACAAGTGTGTGATTAAATTGTGATTTCTGGGTTATTTTGAAAACAATTGTTGTATTCGACATCCATTCCCAGGATTGAAGAACTTTGATCGCATATACAATAAAGGTGTCAAAAAATTCTACGTGTACCTGGAATTTTTGAAAGACTGCAATCTTTGAATACAAACTAAGGGTGATCATTTTGAATACGTCCCAGGATCCCTCAGGTTCATCAGGTTGATATTCAAATTAACTATCCAAGATTATTGAAACACAAAAAAGTAGGCATAACTTTAAAAAAAATTTAAATACGAGGACACATGTTTGTATAAATTTTGATCATTGTTTTTGAATCCCTTGTTCCCTTTAAAAGTGAGTCCCACATATTACAAAACATGTTGTAAATGCGTATACATATGAACGATCGAATGAAAAAAAAAAAAAGAGAAGAGAGTAATAAAACAAAAAAATAATAAGAGGAAAGCGTCGTGTACATATCATACCGTTTTAGAATATTAAAAAAAAAAAAAAAAACAAATAATCCTCCCCTCCCCCTTTTCCCCTCCCGATGTCCCGAATCCTCTATAGACTGTTTAAAATTTAAACTTTAGCTATTTATTTACTTGTATCGCACGAAATGCGTAGCGTTTGAATCGCGACGAACTCATACCTGTAAAATTATTTAAAGAAAAACAAGGTAAAGAAGATAAACAAAAAAAAAAGAAAGAAAGAAAATAATGGTGATGATGATGGTGATGATATGATGATAATGATAATGATGATGATGATGATGATGATGGTAATGATAATAAGAACGGATTAAATATTCCCATTATCGAGCTACGTTAAAACAAGGATCGATGTGTTTATTTTTACTAAACCTCCACGTGTCCTTAATGCATCCACATAAATCATTATGATATTTTAAATAATAGACTAAAGTTAGTCGTAAATTTTGAAGTGATGACAAATTTTTATAAGAAAACACAAAAAGAAAAAGGTACAATAATTATTAAGTCAAATTGTTATGAATTATATTGAGAATAAGATTTAATTTATTTTGATATTTTTTTAAATTATGAACGCGTAATATTCTTTTATTTTTATTTATTTATTATATGCGGATACAAAAAAAAATGTTATTTATTAAAATATTTATTATTAAAAAAAAAGAAGAGAGAGTAAAAACGAATGATAATAACAATAGAATAACAAAAGTAAAAAATTGCACGGATGGATTTTAATAATCGAAAAAAAAAGAGTTAGTTAATAATAGAAAGAGAAAGAATTAATCTATGGGTTTTAAAACACGAATAAAAAATACAATTATCGAGAAATAAACCTCTACTTTTCAGTTAGAAAAAATTCTACAAAAAGAAAAAGAAATCTACTATCACTTACTCTCTAAACTACGTAAATTAGATTTTTATCGCGATTTGTCTTTAAAGAAAAAAAACAAAGAAAGAACCTCAAAACTACAATTTTACCATGGAAAAAAAAAACTAATAAAAAGAGTAGATCGACAGAATAATATATTCAATTCGCACGGTTAAACTTTTCGATAACTCGCAAAAATGTTCGCGGAACTGATACGAGACAGATAAAAAAAAAAAAAAAAAAGAAAGAAAGAGAGAGAAAATAGTTGGAGATAATAGTCGGGCGTTGCAACAACCCCCCCATAAGGGATAAAACCTTTGGGGCGGGTCGATTCGTATTCAGCATTTGGCGCATGCTTCTCGATGGCAGCGGTGAACTCTCACCCTCTCTCTGACGCGACCCTCCTAGTATATATAGCCCCACCCCTCTCTCATTCTTTCCCTCTTCGTATTCGCGGGAGATATCGATTGATTTACAGTCGAAAGGTGGCCATCGTTGATATCAAAAGCACCAGCCACGCCTACACGTTATTCCGTAACCGCAGTGCGTGCGTGCGTTGCGTTATGGTGAGCGGTATCGGTTAACACACACGTCACGGCTCGTTTATCCCCGACTCCCCTCACCCCTCACCCTTCACTTCATCTCACCGAAAAAGACTCGACCAGGTCGAGGCCCAATACACCCGACCCCTCCTCGCCCCGCCCCACCCCACCCCACCCCAACTTTAATTCCATCCCTTGACCCCTTGGCACGCACCAAATCGCTTTTATCTCTACGATGTTACGCGCAAGAACGCGCACGATCGTTAACGATCTCCGTTTACAAAAACGCAACGCAACGCACGTTTAATATTACTTTCTTTTCATTATTTTTCTGCACTCGTTTTATATTTTTCGTTTAAATTTTAACGGGAGGAAACAGATATTGAACGATTTGGTTTAGATTCGATAATTTGTTTTTTTTATTGGAATATTATAATACGAGATAATTGTTTTTGTTTGTTGGTGAAATTGTGTATTTTATTGTTAACGAGTAATAGTATTTTTTGTTATATATTTTTTTGTAAAGTAAAGATGATGGATAGAAGGTTTTTATATTTTTTGTTCTTTTTTGTTTTGTATTTTGTATTTATTTGATATATCTATTCGAGAGAATAGATTTTTCGAGAAACAAATTGTATTAGAACTATTATTTGAATAGCGTAATATACCAAAGAGCGTATTTTCTTTTTTTTTTTTTATCATAAACGCGTGAAAATAATGTTTTACTTACGAAACTATCGAATAAATACGTCAGGGTTTTAAAAGACAATGCTTGAGAACAAATTCTTTCTGCATACACATTTATAAAATAGAACGAAAGATTAATTAGGACCGAAAGATATCTCATCTTATTTCAGATCTCGAACGTTTTCCAATAAATCTGTGCCACCTTTTTGAAAAATATCTTGTAAAAATAAAAAGGACAAGAAAATTTTGGTTGAAAAAGATCTCGTAAAATATTATTCACTTTGAAAAGGACAAAGTTCTTTCGCGAGTCGAATCGAAGAGATCATTTTTCTTGTTTTCGTTACTGACGAAAAGGTTGGTTGGTTGGTATCGTCGAAGTGCAGTGCCACTGGCAAAGGTCTACCGTTCTACCCTGGTAAGTAATAGCTTACATTAGCGTACAAGCGTTACGAAAATGGAAGAGATGGGACGAATAATCGATGACGACTACTTTCGCCCTTTCTTCTTCTTCTTCTTCTTTACATTCAAACGTATTATACATTTGCCCCTTTTTCAAAACGAACGAACGACGACAACTGTCTACAGTCGCAAAGATATCTCTACCTGACTGTAATTTTTCTTCAGGGATGTTTTTCTTTTTTTTTTACAAATGTGTTCGATCGTTATTGGCTCTTTGGTGTACCATACCTGACACTTCGACAGAAAAGAAAAAAAAAAGAGAGAATGAATCGACAGTAAACGTATGTGTGTGTGTGTGTGTGGGTGGATGTGTGTATGTGTGAATATAAAACGCGATGCATAAAAATCGAGATGCAAGTATTTTTTCGTCTCTCGATAAAAATGATGGTCGAATTTTTATAATTTTTATAATTTATAACAAAAAATTTGTTCATTGTTTTATTATATATATTTTTACGAGCATGAGAGATATTTTAAAATTCATTTATCTTCATTATTATTATTATTATTATTATTATAAATTTCACTTATCGTTTAAACTTTTCATATTTTTATTACCACGATCATAAAATCGTATGCATAAATAAATTCATACAAATTTTTACTATTATTACACAAAATTTATATATCATACATATAAATTAATTTGTATAATAATTATTATTATTATTATATTAATTTTCTCTTATGGTATACAAAAAATTAAATACACTTCAGCAAATAATTTATTCTCCTATTCACACACTTACAACAACAACAAAAAAATACACAGAGAATCTTATCGTATCCACATAAATTTGAAAAAATAGAGAACAAAAAATTTGAACAGTAGTGTGAGGTCAAGGGTAAAAATAAAAAAAAAAAAAAAGTCCAAAAAGAATATAAAAGAGAACATGTTCCTCGCATAGTTGCGTTGCTCATTGCGTAAATCATTCCTCGAATAAGAAGCCACGGAAGCCATGGGGTCAAACAGAACGAGATCCATAAAGCAGATCGCGATGAACGCTAACCCCCTCTTATCCCCCCATCCCCCTCACCACCATTCCCTTGTTCCCTCATTTACCCCTCAGTTCCCCTCCGAGGCCCCCACCCGTCTTTCCTCCTTTCCTCTTAACCATTATGTTGGAATCTTTACAAATGAGATACCAGCGAGGAGAAAGAAAAGCTTTTGAAAGTAACATAGATACAGCAGACATTAACCCTTCAGCGACCTTTTCGATATTCACTTTTTGTATATTCATAGTATTCTGTATATACGTTCAAGTATTAGAGGTCTATCTAAATTTTAAACTATTGAATAATTTAGAAGAAAAAAATAATCTATATATATATAAAATGTAAAATAGAATGAAAGAACTCACGCGCGTGTAACTGTTTTGAATAGTAACGAAATATCTGATTGAAATTAACAAGAATTGTTTGAAAAGGAAAGAAACGATGACGAGTTTAATTGTAAAATAAAAAATAAGTTGATTCGTAAGTTTTACAAATAAAAGTCAACTGATTAAATATCAACGAGAGATATTGATACACGTAATTATAATAACCGTTGAACGGTGTAAAATCTGATTGTAATTTGCGAGAATTATTTATAAAGGAAGGAAAATAGAAAGAACGAAGTTTAATTATGAAAATAATATTATGTTATTTATAGTCTCGTAAACAGAGAAGTGAAATGATTAGATATTACGAGTATTGAGGATACCAACCTATAGTACTCTCTCTCTCTCTCTCTCTCTCTCTCTTATATATTGTTAGATAATAATTTTCTACGAATGATCGACGAAGTTTCTGTCGTGTCTTCGTAAATGATCGGCTTGGTGATTGAAAGAAGGATAATCATTTCCGAGCGGCACATGCAGTTAGCTAGAATAAGAAAATAAGAGAAAGACATAGAAATATAGAAAGAGATGGAAAGAGAGAGAGAAAGATCGAGATCTCTACGAATGATCATCGTTAGTGAACGGGACATTAGTCGTACCGGTAGCCGATGCCGATGGATACCTTTGCTAAGGTAAGAAGAAGTCAAGAAGAGGAGAGGAAGAAGAAGAAGAAGAAGAAGGAGGGGAGGAGAAGATGAAGGGTGGAGAGGAGGGGGAGGAGGAGGACGTAGAAAAGCGACGTTGAATCCCAACAGTGGATCCCGATGCTGACGGGTATTAAAATTAATGGTCAGCCGTGTACGCTGACGTGTCACCTTATACCTCCATGCGTCATTTTGATTGACCAATAAATTATCTCCTGGAAGGTCTTCTTGCTCACGAACTCTTCCAGCTACTACTACTACTACTATTACTACTATTACTATTATAACTACTACTACTAGTACTACTTCTTAGCATGGACTAGAGTAACAGAAGGTATCACCTTCTCTTTTGCCAATGGTTTCCCCCATCTTCGGAAAAATGTCCATAACCAACTAACTACACTTCCTATCGTAATCCTTTACCTTTTAAGGAGAGAGACTAGCGTTAAACTGATATCTTTCTTTCAATCATGCGAATACAAGTAGTAGAAGAATTTATCCATGTACACTATGGGTTAAAAGTTTGGTCATATCTAATGCATTTGTATTGTACGTACTTATATACCAGTGATTTGTTTTGTCAAAGATCAAAAGAATACTCGTGAAGAATCTTCTATAAAATGGAAAGAAAAAAAGAAATCATCGTTGGAATAATTTGCAAATAGACAAAATTAATCGTACGAGTGTTCAAATTGTGTAAAATAATTGTACAAAAAAACAAAAAATATATAGCTACTTTTGACGAGCTCCTCTAATTAATCCTTTTATCTAATTTTTCTATTACAGTAAGTTTATCCAATTAATTATCAATAATTTCAAGAGATAATTTATACACGTGTACACGTTTTAACCAAACTTTTGATCAATAATGTATATATGTACTCAAATGAACGTTCCTATCTCTAACGTTACGTGATTATGATATTCGTTCGAGGAATGACGTAACTCTGACACAAGTATCCTTTATTTATTAACAAATTAAATTGTGTTTTGATATGAGTTTCGGCAAATTTCCACGAATCGTACGGACAAACATCAGGAAAGAAATATAAATAGTAATAAACATTGTAACGTTGACACTAGTGACCCTAACACGGTACCGAGAAACCAGAACTGATTTGTTTCGATATTCTTCATTGAAGTTATCGTTGTCGTCGCAAATCTTCCTTACATACACCAGACTCTTTCTCATTCATTCACTCTCTCTCTCTCTCTCTCTCTCTTTCTCGTTGGCAATAACGAAGTCTCTGTCATGGATTTCCTCGAAGTAGACCCTGGCAAAGTTTAATGGCTCAATCCGCATGTTCCGGCAACTCGATGTGTGGCCTCAAACAACAACGACAACGAGTCCAGAGAGAGAACCCTTCTGAAATTTTCTTTCGATCGGTTGATCTCTTCTCGTCTTCTTTCACCTCCCCCCTCCTCCCCCTCCTACTCCTCCTCCACCTTCTCCACCACATCTCTCCTCTTCATCATCATTCTGTTCTTCTTCTTCTTCTTCTTCTTCTTCTACGTTGATTTCTTCGTTCGGTCAACGGAAGGCGCTTTACCGGGCACCGCGATGGCACAAAACTCCCGGAGACCAGGTTCGTTTTTAGGTCTCGCGATCTGGGCAAACGATCAGGGACGCGCCACTCTCATGCATGAATGCAACGTCAGCTGCCATCCAGGGATATGTCGAACTCTTCATTAACCGCAACAAACATTACGAGGAATATCTTTTTGGCCATTTCAAACCCGATCCCAAGAACTTTCGGTCAACCGATTTCTTATTTTCATTCTATATTTGTCATATTACGGTGATGTTCGTTATTATTATATTATCAACGAAATATCATCAATGTGAGTATCATCATAATATCATTCAATTTTATTTTATAATAATAAGTAATTTGTACAAAATTTCATCATAGAATAATTTTGGATCATTTAGTAATCATAATATAAATTTCTAAAAAAAAATCAATAAAATAATGAACATAATTCTTAATCAATTAGTTGTTTCTCTCGTCCAAAAATAAAATTCTTAATGAGAAGGTATCATAGGGAATTTGGACATCAAAAAAAGAAATAGAACTTAATTTTGATAAGTTGGACGTTTCGTCCCTTTATTGGGACTTCTTCAGCAACTTAATCTCTAAAGTTCAGCGTCTTTTTTCTCTTTAAGCAGACATACATTTTTCTTTTTATTTATAATATTCAAATCACAATACATCTACACTTCGTTAAGTCTTAATCCGTTATAATTTCGTTATAATTTTAATTCTTAATAATAAAATAATTATATTTTCTTGAACCATAAGAACAATTTGATATAGTCGTCGAATAATTCAATTAACAAAAGATATATTTTATAAAAAAATACTTAGAATATTTTAGGCTACAAAATAGGATCAGTACCATATAAACGAGTGACTGGATTTATTAGAAAAGACACGATCTAAGTTGAAAAAATATATAGGTAGGTTGGAGGATGATGGTGTAAGGTGATCCTCGATCGTCAACGATCCGATCTTCGTGGGACGACTTTTAAATAGAATTAAGTGACGCCGTATAGATCCATCGGATCTTTTGTGACAGTTTCCAATTCGGTGAAGCTGATCTTGACTCCATGGACTTACGTCCTTGTCAGTTCGTTCCTAAGGTATTTAGTTTCGTAGTGTCGTGTCCGGGTTTACGCATCCTCGCCTCTGGACAAGCCAAACTTCAAACAACTCACAGCTCTATTCTCCTCCGTCGCGTTTATGAAAACAACTCAAGAATAGAAAACATAATAAAAATGATGAATAAAGATTTGAAATCTCTTGGATTTGTAAAAAAAAAAAAGAAGTCATATAGAAAGAGAAAAAAAAAAGAAAATAGAAATCATCTTGTCGATCCTTCATAAGTCTATCGCGTTAGATTGTTATCGTGAAAAAAAAAAAAAAAAGAAAATATTTTCCTTTTTTCCGTATATTCACAAATACCACACCTAGGTCAAAGTGACCAGTCAATTTTCTCTCAGGGGACTTTATATTTGAACATGGAACGACGATGATTGACGGATGAGGAATTCCCAAAGGATCGTGATAGCCAATAGGCTCGATGAGTCACCACCTTCGCTACCTTTGACGAAGATGGTAAACGAGTTGGATAAGAGAAAGAGAGATGAGAAGAAACGGTGAAAAAGGAAAAAAAAGAAGATGATGAAGAAGAAGAAGAAGAAGAAGATGGTAAAGGTACAGTAACGCTTAGAAGAGAACTTGGAGAATCTCGTAGAAGGAGTAAGTATTACTGGTGGGAGCAAGGTAGTAAGAAGAATGGTGGTGGTAGTGATGATGGTTCTAGTGGTGGTGGAAATAAAGGTGGTGGTGGTGCTAGTGGTGGTGGTGGTGGTAGCAAAAGAGTAGAAAGAGTGAGAGAGAAAGAGGTGGGATTCGAGTCCCGGGACCACACACGACGCTCCACGCGTCTGCGACTCGGTTACATTGCTTAATTGTAAACGGCCTCAGGGGTTCTCATAACACGGAACTTAACGTATTATTTCTAAGTACCCAATTTGATTTCAATTTTTATTTGCGAAATTTATAATTGAAATTTTCGACATTTTTATGCTCGTGTTACGTTTGAGATAGATAGATTGATTTTTTTTTATAATTGATATACAATTATTTATTTATTAATTATTTTTTTATTTATTAATTATTTTTTTATTTATTAATTGTGATTTGTTAATTAATTTTATTTCTGCTAGGAAGATTTTATGTAAGTATAAGTAATTTTTATTATTATTATTATTATTATTGTTTTTTTATTATTTGTAAAAAGTATGTGATAAGAATCGTATAAGAAATATAATTAATTGAGGTTGTACAGATAAAAAGATCTTCGAAAATTAAAAATTAATTATTTCATCCATTTTTTTTTCTTGCATATAACCGAAAATTTTTATTTATTTCGGATTATTTCGTATGTAATGACTAAATGTTTTATTTATTTGTTTTTTTTTTTATTTTTTAACGAAGAAGTTATCGTATAAATATTTGATAGTAAAATTTTCATAAAATTCACGACCAACGTATGGAATGCAAATTGATTTGAATGTAAAACGCAAGCATACTCGATAAAAAAATCGTAGAAGAACATATTATTGAAGTGATGATTAAAGAAAGAAGGATAAAAAGAGTGGTAAGAGGTGGTAGATTTTTTTCTTATCTGCGACATCATTAATTCCATCGATTGTTGCCATTCAACGTGGCGGTTTCAACTAATTAAAGCCAGAATCTCATGAAGAGTTTCTTCCTTCTGCCGACTCTTCTTAAATTCTCTATCTCTTTCTCTTATTCTTTTTTCGGCATTCTCCGAGGCTTTGCCCATATCTCTTTTCTGAAATCTTTCGTGTATCTTCCTAATAGGCTTACATAATATCTACAGAAAGATAAATATAACGAAATTATTCCATCGAGATCTCTCATTTTGTCATTTTCAATATTTCGTACTTTCAACATTTTGTTTTTTTTCAATAATAATCTTTGATACTAGCGAAATTATTCAAATGATTTAAATCTATCGTTTTATTTCGATAAATCACGTGGTTCATAATTTTATTTTACAATATTTGATCGAATTTGAAAATAAATAAATATTAGAGTTTGATTAACTTTTATTTAAAAAAAAAAAAAAAAAAGAGAGGAAAATAATTTATTAAAATAGTAATAACACTCTGTGTATCTTCAAACTTTAATAATTATTAATATAATATTCAAACTATAAAATTGTATAATAGTGACACGCAATTCCAACGATATTTATATTATTTATTACAAATAAAAATAATAAAATCAATCAATATTTGCATTTAAAAAATCGCACAATAACATACTTTTCTATAATCATTGATAAAATAAACAAATAATAATAATAATAATAATAATAAATAATGAAAACAATAAAGACATTGTCAATTCAGAATAATTTATCTTAATCATTTTCTTTTTGTATAATTGATCAAAATGTTATAAATTCCAACGACATTTATACATTATTTACTATAAATAAAAATAATAAAATCAATCAATATTTGCATTTAAAAAATTGCACAATAACATAATTTTCTATAATCATTGATAAAATAAACAAATAATAATAATAATAATAATAATAATAATAATAATAATAAATAATTAAAACAATAACGACATTGTCAATTCAGAATAATTCATCTTAATCATTTTCTTTTTGTATAATTGATCAAAATGTTGTAAATAATAATGTAACATCTAATGATTCATAATCATGAAAGATGAGTACGTAGTCGATTGGTTCTTTGGCTTTATGAAAAATAAAGAAATGAACAAATGGAAAAGGCCAAAGTCACTTGGGGATCGTTAGGAAGAAGAAGAAGAAGAAGAAGAAGAAGAAGAAGTTGCTTGGGGCGATGCACGTCACTATAATGATGCGACAAAATCGTGTCGTCCTGCTCGTTCGCATAAGGGGGTATACATGTACAATATGATAGTAAGTGTTTACTATGAGTATCATCGTTGGATACATTCATCCTTTTATTCGTCCTTCAATCTTTCATCATTTAAACTCTCGAGTGGGTTTCTTAACAAAAATGTCCACGTGTAAACTTCGATATTCAGTTTTTTTTAATTATCGACGCAATATTATTTTTAATAAAAATATTATCAAGGTTTTGTATGTGTGTATGCGTGTGTGTGTGTAATACGATAAAAGAAAAAAAAAATCGATGATAATTACGCTATAAATATCATTTATGATTTATTTCGATCTTACGTAAAAACACGGTAATTAGTATCTTATCTTTCTTTCTTATTTCTTTTTGACAGAAATCATATTTTTTATCTCGAAATCGATTAAAAATAAGAAGGAATAAAAAAAGAATTGATAAACTCGTAGACACATATAACCATATCATTTAATATTAAATACTCGTCTCATAATTTTCGATCATTAATTACCTATTACAAATACAAAATATTTCTTCGGTATTGAAAATAAAATTCTAAACACACGCGAATAGAATTTAATCGCGTTTACAAAGAGATATAAATTATAAATAAAAGATTACGTTATCTCTATAAATTATTAATTTTCGATAGAAACCTGACGATTGCCGCAAAAGTTTGAAGAAAAGTCAAGAAATTTTTTATTAAAAATAATAACGATTGATAATCAATTTGTGACAGAAAAGGATTGTAATCGATCGGAACGGTTAGTTTTCTTCTAAACGAATTTGGGAATACGAGAGTGGCAACGAAGAGTCAGTCAGCCGATGGTGTAAAAAATGTGGTTGTTTTTTTTTTTCTTTTTTGTTATTCACTCGGGTGAGAGTTCGTCGAGGGTATTTTATTTCGGCGGAGGATCTATATACACACACTACAGTCGCATCCCACCCCTTGGTGTAGTTTATGTACCATTATACGATTACAGCTCGACTGTCATGTACACTTGGCTATACACTTCCGCCCTCTCCTTTCTCTCTCTCTTTCTCTCTCTTTTTCTCTTTCTCTTGCTCTCTTTCTGCGCATCGCATTACAAAAAACAGCGAGTGTTGCAGCTGCGTTTCCCATGGAATTTACAACTCGCTACTCGTTTCAGTTCTACCCTCTCTCGATCTCTCTCTCTCTCTCTCTCTTTCTGTCTGTCGTGTAAAATTCGGCGATTCTATTTAGTCTGAAAAAATAAAAATTGATCGATGTTTATAGTTTATACTCGTTTGTAATCAAAATAAAAACATTGTTCCCAGCTTTAATCATTTGTCTCTCATAGATTTTTGAAATCATCGAACAAAAGGGTTGCAATTTGTAATAATATTGTAAACTATTGTTAATTTTATTCATTTGTTTATTATCATTAGTTTTGCTTTCCTTGTTTAAAGGGTTCACGCTATTTCAATATTGTTCAATAAATCTATATCTTTATTTAATTAATTTTATGAATCAAAGAAAAAAAAAGAATTTCGAAAAATTTGTTCAATCAAAATCCCATACAAATAAGTATCGATCTAACGGTAAAATAAAAATAGTTAACAACAATAAAAAAAAAGAAAAGAAAGGAAATTCAGTAAACACAAAATATATCACAAATAATAATTCCTAAAATCTAAAATTAGGTATTTAAAAAAATTGCTTAGAAATTCTAAAAAAAGAAGTTAACGAGATGTAATTAAAACAAAAAATTGTTTCTTTAAAGGATAGAGAGAATAGATAGATATCGTTGAACACTTGGAAAAATATTGGTACAAAAATCTGCTGTCAAGTTCGAATGGGTGATATTAATATTTGTTCGACTATATATAAATATATTTCGATTGAGATAATAATGAAGCATAATATGATAGTAATCATGGGATTCGAAATAGAAGCACTTGTGATATCAGCAACGGCGAATGTCTTCGGGGTGGCTAGTACGACTCTTGTGACGGGCTCGGGCCACCCATGTAGTTGTTGTTCGCTCGCATCTATCATGGAGCCACCTTCTTTTCCCGACAGCTTAAGCCCCAATAAAAGCCCCCGCTTCGTCCTCTCTCTCCCTCTCTTTCTCTCTCTCTCTTATTCTTTTTCTCCTTCTTTTTCTCTCTCTCACTCGCGCACGATCTTCTTCTGTGTCTCCGGATCGGAGCAAAAAATCAGCTATTACCTTCGCGAGATCGTGAATCCGGTCTAGTTCCTCGATCAAATCCATCCACCCATCGAAGAATTCGGGCTTTGATCTTCCTAAGATTTATTTCCATTTATTTCGATTACCTATAAACAATTTTATTCTTTTCTTTTCTTTTTTTTTTTAATTCTCGATAAAAATCAGTTTCAGTTAGAATTTTGTGACGGTAGGGGTATTTAAGTGTGTCCGTGTACTTCTTGTAACATTACAAATATATTGGCTTTGAGTTTTTTTTTCAACGAATTATTTGAACTTTGTTTTATTTTTGTTTTCATTTGGAAATGTTTATTTTTTTCTTCTTTAATATATCAATTTAATTTTTTCTATCAGTAAGATATTAGTTTTGTAATGATTGTGTAATAGTAAAGTAGAGATATGTGTGTGTGTATTTATTATTACAAGTATTAGTACTCTATGATTTTTGAACTATTAATTTTTATTTATTTTTCTTCGAAAAGATCAGGTTTGGATATAATTATATAATAAAAAAAGTAGAAATAAGTGTGTGTATGTGTGTAAATAAATTATACGTATACACTGATTGCCTAGATCAGGTTTTTATTTCACGCTCTTTCTTTTTCTTTCGCGCTTTTCTATTATGTTTAGACGAATAGAGCAAAAAATCAGGCATTACCTTCTCGAGATTATTGATCCGGTCTAATTCCTCGATCAAATCCAGTTACTATAAGAAAAACAAAAAAACGTATGCTTTGATCGTCGAGGGATTTATTTCAATTTACTTCAAAGATGAAATTGTTGATACATTTTTTAAGTAATTTATTTTCCTTCTTTTATAAAAATCAATTCTATATAATTATTATATAATAAAAAATTAGTTGCAAATAATTAAATTATATACACTGACTAGATAATTTTAAGATCAAATCTAATTTCTATAAAAAGAAATTTCGTCCTTGAATATTTGAATGATTTGTTCCGATTTTTTGTGTTCTAATAAGAAATATTTTGTTTCATTCAATTTCGTATTTATTTCCTAAAGATCAATTTCATGATACTTATGCAATAGAAAATTATTGGTAAGTAATAATATATACACTGACAAGATAATTCTAATAAGATAAAATCCAGTTTCTATCAAATAAATTCCGTCCATAGATCTCCGATTGATTTGTTTCGATTTATAATTTCAATAAGAAATATATCTTTTCCCGTTTAATTTCTAATCTATTCGCAAAGATCAATTACATAATAATTATGCAATAGAAAATTATTGGTAAATAATGTTATATATATACACATTGACTAGATAATTCTAAAGATTAAATCTTTAACTTTTTGGGAAAATAAAATCCCATCCTTAGATCTTTGAGTAATATGTTTAAATTAATTTCCAATAAAAAAATATTTCTTTTCCCTTTAATTTCGTATCTATTCTTTCTCAAGAAGATAAATTTTATAATAATTATATAATAGTACAGAAGAGAGAAATATATACGTGAATTAAATATGTGTGTGTGTGTGTGTGTGTGTGTGTGTGTACGTGTAAATAAATAATATTTATTCAAAGATTGTCGTGAGATCAGGTGGTTATCAGGTAGGCTGGTTGAAGCAATCAATTAACAGGTGTTCGCTCGACGTCGATGTCGGTATAGGAATATAGTCAAAGTTTTTTTTGCGACTACGCGTTCGCGATCGTTAAACTCACGGATATCTTTTCCCTTGGTGGTCGCACAGTTCGAACAGTAGCATCGACGTTAATTATCACCGAACGAAAGGCCGAGCCAACGAACCCGATACTCGTTAACCCACATTTTCTAATACATCTACATATACCTAGACACCTGACAACGCATATATTTATACATATATATAAATAAAATTTTAGAAATATATTCTCTATCGAAGCTTAATTTTATTTCCATTTTAAATCAATCGATGGTTTAGTTTGATTAAGATTTTAAATATCGAACGAGTTTCTTTCAACTGCCTATTCAATACAATTCTATTTTATTTTTCTTTTCTTTTATCTCAATGTTGATATTAATTTAAATATTAATTTGTGTATATAAAAAAGAAATGACTGATATATACTATTTGAATTTAGAAGTATCGAACAAATGTGTGCCAATCGTAATTCTAATATTTTCAATCGGATCTTTCGTAATTTATTTTTTATCGATATATTTTTATTTAATAAAATATATAATTATACATGTAAACGAGAGGAATATTACAAATTATAATATAAAGAAAAAAAATTTGTTTGAACGTACATCGTAATTTAATTTTAATTTCTCTTTTTCCTCAATCGTTGAAATTAAATAAAAAATATTGTTTATAAAACACACATTATAATTTATGATTATATATTTTTCTTTCTTTATTCAATTATATGTAAATATGATTTTGATTAAATTAAGTGAATATATTTGATAATGAAAAAAGATCGAATAAATGAATACTCGAGAATTTTCCCAGTTATATGATTGTTGTTTACCAGTTATTACAATTTCTCAATTTAATTGGCTACCCCTATGAAAGTACAATTCCGTCGAATGAAATCCCACACTGCATCGCTTAATTATCGCAATCGTAGGGAACGCACATGGAAAGATAGTATAACCGGTGATTTACACCCCGAGAGAATTTATCAGAGTACGGTAATTGCTAATCGTATATACGCGTGAAAGTGGTCACTCGATTTCGATTGGAAGAAACGGTAATACTCTACATAACACACGCACACACACACACATAAAAATATACACAATAATTTCAAAAAATAATATACAAAAGAAAATTCATTAAAACCTGCAACAATCGTATGAATTTTCAATTAGTAAAATGAATGAATTCAATGAATGCAATTTTAATGAACAAAAATTAAGAATATAAAAATGATCGAGAAGAAAAGAAAAGAATCATTGAAATGATTTTATACCGTGATCGTTAGTGAAAAATGTAGTAGCAATGTTCTGTTAGATATATTATTGGATTCTCGCAGAAAATCAAACATTAACCGTCACTTGGTGCTCCACAAACAGAAAAAGATACTGAAAAATGGAAAGAGACAGCAGATGGTAGAAACCGAGATGAACGTCATAGATAAGTTTTTTAACCATTGGATTTTGGGTCCACATTCCGAAGGGCCTTGTCGGACACTTTCTTAATCGTGGTCTGTTCGTTTGCATGGAAACAATTCGGCTACCGTCTTAGGTGACTCCGAGAGAAAGTAAGAAAGAAAGAGAGAGAGAGAGAGAGAAAGAGAAAGAGAAATGAAAAAAAAAAAGAAGAAAAAGAAGAAGAAGAAGAGAGTGATCCATGAGAAGACCCCATGGGTTCCACGAGGCCCATGCTTTAGCAGAGTTTCACATACTCGTATACGTATGCGGGCTGGTTGGGCCTGTTTGGGTGGTCCCATTCCGCTGACGCGTTCACAACACCCATCTCTCGCTATTATACCCCCAGTTCCCTTACCAAAAGGACCTTATTAAATATCGCTACACGCGAAATCTCGGAGTCATTGCGAAAGAATCCGCGATTTCTCTCAAAGACTACGACTAACGTAGCCAGCAAATGTTTTTCGGTGCCCCGAAATATTCGTGGGAAAGTACCTGACACGATAGGCATTCTTTCTCAATGTAATTAAAATAAAATAAAAAAATAAAATAAAAAAAAGGGACGTACATTACAGCAGATTAATTATTCGATACGCACGTCGAATCCCCTTGCCAAGAATTAAAACACTCATCCACTGTTAAAATCATCGAAGAACCCAAAGCACGAAGTTGTTTAACCCGTTCGGTGGTCCGATCCTTGAAAACAAATCGATCGATTTGTAAGCGTCCGACGAATCCACTACGTTACACGTAACGTAACTTGTTACCCTAAAGGTGGAAGCGAATGACTTTAAATTCGATACCAATTCGTATGAATTTTCTTTCATTTTGTTACGATCGCAATAGGACATCGTAAAAAGTGTCTAAAGAATCTTTCAACCATTCTGTTCTTTACTCCACGCTTTTGGAAACATTCAACTGAAATAACGGTGAAATATTTATCAATATATTATTTTAATTTTGGATTTATTTATATACAAACATTCCTATATTATTTATTAAACCAACTCGACACTTCAAAGAAAACACTGAAAACATTAAAATTTCACCTCTCCCACATAATTTCATCATTAACGACAATTTTTATATTCCTTTTTTGTAATATTCCATATTGCAAGTAGAAAATTTCAATGAAACTTTAATCTCGGTAAACGGAAAAGTGCGATGGCCGATGTTGAAAAGTATGAAACGTCATTTTTAATGTTTGGTAATTTACTCTTTTTAGCGAATTAGAAGAAAAGAGAAAGAGAGATAAAAGTTTGTTGAGTATTTCTTTTAAAATACCGCGCGTTATCGTGCACGTGAACGATCCTTAAGTACTAACGATTATGGGTAATAAAAGCGTTCGGGTGTCATCCGTGGAACGTACGAGGACTCTTGCGCGAAACGATCGCAAGAAATGAATGAGTTCAGAGCATCTTTTCAAGGACAAATCTTCTCGGTGTCCCCTTTGATTACGAGAACCATCACCACCCACCTTTTTCTGCTAACCTTCCTCCCTCCTACCCCTTCTACCCTTTTCTCCTCAAATTGAGGGTTCACCTCGGTTCATTCTACAACCCGCTCACCACCCCACCGAAAACATCAGCTTCTTTTTCTTATCGAAAAAGAATGAAAAAAGGTTTTCGGTTGTTCTTCATTGGTGGCCTTCGATATTCTCCTTCCGTCTTCCTCGAAGCCATTTTCATGCTCCACCAGGCTCTTTTGTCCTTTCGAGAATCCTCTTGATGGAATAATTCGGTACTTTAAATGTTGCAGGAGCGTTCGTTCAGTTTACTACTCAGAATTGTTGAAGAAAGAACGAATTTATTCTTTCGATTCAATTGAATTATTTGGATCGATCGAAATCACGTCATTTGCATTTGTTTTATAACAGATATATTATTTGTAATTTAATTATCAATATTCTTGTCCACAAATATGTTATTAATATATAAGTCTCAAAGGGAGTTACCGGCCTAGGTTCCAAACCTCCCCCGGCAATGTTAACAATGCCTGGCCTTAGGCATTRYTMACATTGCCTAATHCGCCAACTTTTCTTTGCCATTTTTTGAACCTTTGCAAATTGATTTATAACTCAAATTTGTATTCTACGTGTAGATAAAAGAGTGTACTTTAATTTAATATAAGTTTTATTAAAATTTATTCACTTTTAGCATAAAAAATATTTACCATATTTTCAATACTGAAGATACCTAGATTATTAAACACTAGTCTAGATAGAATCAATATTTGATTACGTGTGATAAGATAAGGTGTTTTAGGATCAAATTGTATTGTAATATGTTAAGTTTTATTGAAATGTATGACTCTGTAAAAAAGATTATATGTATGGACACGTGAACTGTAAATGATCAAGTTGCTGATGAAGTCCCCAGTAAGGGACGAAACGTACAACTAGTTCAAATTAATTGTTCATAAGATTTATTAACCGTCTATAACTCCCTTTGAGACTTATATATTAATTATTTGTAATTTTTAATTATTTACAAAAATGACGATAAAACAAATCTTGGATATGAGATTTATAATTCAGCCAAATTATGCAGAAATTTATTAACACCGAAAAATATGATTTTTCTTTTAGATAAAATTATTAACTCACGCTAACTATATTGAAGTACTATCGATTATACTAATAACTATTAAAAATGAGTTATCAAAAAACGTTGTAAAATGAAGCATTCTCGATAGAAAAAAAAAGGTTGACACTCTTAGATTAATATATCAAATCCGAATGAAATTAACACAATTTCAGGATAACCACGTAGGGTGGTTAAAACCCAGTGAATAAGTTGGCCTAATTGTGTCGGTTGATAAAGAGGAATAATAAAGGAAGTAGTAGAATTATGGAGTGAGAAACTCGGTATCATGGGCTGGTCACAGAGAGTTTCTCAATTTCACGGGCGTCGTCGCGGGATCCGGGTTGTCGTAAATTCAACAAATCACTTTTAAAGGAACACAAAAGGGTTCCTCCTCTAAGTCGTAGTAGTCTTTGTCCTAAGTCGTTTACTTAAAGAGAGAGAGAAAAAGAGAGAGAAATAGAGTGAGAGAATATCGCGTTGAGGTCTCTTGGTCTTGGTCTTGGTAAAGGTAAAGGAAGTACAAGGCGTGTATTCCGGCTGATTAATGACGAAGTACGGTTACGCCAATGTGTACGACTGTTCCTCCCCTGATAAGAAGCACCCTCGAGAGAGTGTGTATTTGAGATCGTGTCCTGGCATCGGTGACTCTGTAATGGGGTTAGATACGCTACCTCTCGACTATATACGTTGGTACGTTTTGCGCACGGCGCTATCGTGGCATACCGACCATCGCGATAGATCATCCAACTCTGGACCCATAAACAATAACTTACACTTCACCGCACTACGTTAACTTGGAAACACTTTCTTGTTCCTCTTGTTATTTCTACCACCGTTCCTGCTGTTTCTGTTATTCGACTTTTCGCATTTTATTTCTTATTCTTCAATCTCAAATCCTCGTTTGATCTTAACTTACGACAAATTTTTCTCCATTATCTTGAATGACTACACATTTTCTTATCTTACTTTTCTTCTATAATTATTTGATTTTTAAGATTAATATATCTTATATAATTATTATTCAATATTATTCGTTCCAAGATTATTGTACATCAAATCTAATAACATTAACTATACATATTAAACAATCTTACTTTTAATCAAATGTAATATTCATTTAAAACCAATGATTAATCAGGCCACGTATCGAAGAATTGAAAAATCTCTTTGAGATACAATAAATAATTTTTAATTAGGTTGCTCTCCCCGCCTACCCGCACCAGCACCGATTCTTCATCTTCCTTTTTCTTTTTTTTACATTTGACTATATTCGTTTGGATAATTACAAGCACGACAAGATGATCAAGAACCAAAGAGAGGTTCCCCTTGCCCGTCCTAGCAATCCAAGTTTTCTTTTGTAATGGACGCCAGTTTGCATGAATGTTGGTACGTCCGTGTACTTATGGTATAATAACTGGACGCGTTAGTATGAGAGCAACTCCGTGACTTACGAGCCTTAGAGGCTTCCTTTCTATGCCGCCTTATAGCTCGCAAAGCGGCGATAAATCTAATTCACCGGGTTCCTTCTTTGCCATCGAGCAAACTCTTCCTTCTCCACCCCCTTCTCCTCCCCCTTCCCACCTTCTTACCCTCTTCCTCCTCCTTAAGCTCATTTCATCCCTCCCACTCAACAGCGCGAAAATAATAATCGTCATAAATTATCTAAGGAAATCTCTGTGGTTTCGCACGATCTCCCTTTTGCTCTTCCTAACCCTTCCCCCACCCACCCACCTTCCATCAACTCCCCTCTTGCCCTTCACGTGTATCTCGTCTTTCGATACCTACGTTGAATTCTACGTAAAGTTCAATTTTATATCGCTAATGCTTACAGTTTACTATTAATTTGTTTCCCCATAACGTTCAGTGCGATAAGGTGATTGAGATATGTGATAATTAATACTAAATCTATCACCACGCGTGGGGTCATATGATCGTGTCTTGTAAATTTGTAAAAATTCAGTAATTTGTAAATATTTCGGTTAAAACGCATAAAATGTAGACTATTCATTTCTAAATAAAATAAGGTATAATATTTGTTCATTATTCAATTGACTGAAATCTCATTCTATATGAAAATATATGTTTTTTTTAAAACAATCATTTGACCAATCATGATAAGAATAGATATGTATGAAGTGTTGATAAATTTAGTGTTAAGGATTGATGAAGTTTTTGTATTATTTATCATGTATATACAATAGTTATCGATAATGAAATGAATAGATAGTTATTATTTTATTTAGTAGTCGAGTAAGGCATGTCATAGATAAAATAGAAATGAATAATATTCACGAAGATATCATGGTAATACAGAGATGTAAATTTTTTTAGGTAAGTTAGTGTTTTGTTTGAAAGAGATTTCGTAGAATTAGTTAAAGTATTCTCAATTTGGAATGAAATAATTGGAAAATTGAATTGTTTTTATTTCTCAAAAATGTCGTTAGAAATTAAGTAACCTATACTTGTTTCTCCGTCGGAACACAAAAAGTAATTGAATTAAATTTCATTCGACGTATAAAAAAGAAAGAAACATTGATAATTAAAAAGAAAATTATCAACGAACAGATTAGGGTTCTTACATTGTTAATGTAATAAGAAATTATTTATGAAGTGTCAGAATAATCAGGGGGGAGAAGAAATTGAAGTAATTATTTCATTTAAGATGTATAATAATTAATTTTATATTGAGAAAAATTTAGATTCGTTGTAATTAGGATTTTTTATGAACCAATAGATTGATTAGATTGATTTGATCGTAAAAATGGCAAGAAAAAAAAGATAGGTATCGTTTCTCGAAGGCACGAAGTATGTATTCTTAGGTGTCCGGTCGTTGACACTTTACGATGGGAACACGCATCAGCATGTTTTTTATTCCCTCGTTTCACAGAGGACCATTGACAAATGCGAGAAACGAGGTGCGTAAAAGAGAAGCTCTGTTGAGAGTGGCAGAGAAGTAGGTAGAACTCAAAGCATGAGTTTTTCATATGAGCCTGTCAACGTATATTCGAGAACGTATTCTCATATAAACTTATTATTCATCTTTCAAAAGTGTTGACATTCTTTAACGAATTTTATTACCCAACTCCCATGTATAAGGAAAATATTATTTGTTATATATATATATACAATTAATAAATTATATAGGAATAATATTTATTTATGAAAATATAATCATGTGTATGTATTATTTGGAAAATTTTTTATTTTGTAATTAATTATTAAATTGAAATATGATATACAAAACAAATAAAACAAGAACATTACAATATTTATTTATACAAATAGTTAATAATTTTTTAATATATTAAAAAATTGAAATAAGAGCCTGCGCATATTAATAATATTTTATCTAGAATATATAATATATAAAGTAAATAAAATATAAGAAAAAAAGTATATCAGTAGAAAATAAAATGAAGTGTATTTTTGATTAAGTTAATAGAAAGGTTTCGACAAATCGTAGATTTATTCGAACGATCTTGAAAGAAAAATAAATCTTGTATAATATAATCAGGAAGTATCATCCCCTAAGTGAAAAGAGGCATATTGTTTTCACGACATGAATCCATTCAGAACCCGAAACAAATCCCGACAAATGGTTGGAAAAGTTCCTTCTCGTATGTATCACGTGATGATCCAACCTTATCGTCGAAGTTTAGTGTCGCGTGTATCGCACCCTTAGCGTATCCTACCCTTCGAAGAAGGGTGTACTAGTCGAAAGTGATGATGAGAATGATCGTGGATGCAGTAGAAGGTCGGATTCTGTGGGTGAAATGGTTTTCATCCCACCCATCCTCCTGTTTCGTTTCTCCCTCTGTTGTTGGTACCACCTATACCAAGAATCATAGTTCGCAGTAGGAAGGGTCGCACCCTTCGCACAAGTTGCTCCTTAACGTACCAGCTTTTAAGCGGGTGAGATGTTTGATTAAATAACCACACCGATGAATTGAAAGCACCGATGAACTGCATGACTTGTGTTTCCCTATTATTGTTCCAGACAGATGAGAATTAATCGCTATTAGGTTTATCATGAATAGATAATAAATGCTTTTAGAAAGCTCATATTTAAGAACATCTCGAAGTTTTATTTTTGTGTTGTTATTATAATTTGTTTGTATTATTTGATTTATTTTGATTGTAATTTTTGTTTTATATTATTCGGCATGTTTGTTAAGTTTGGATTTTTTATTTATTATATTGTATATATTTAGAATATATTTAATTTTTGTCTATTTTTCTTTCTTGCGTGTGAAGTTTATTGAAAAAGGGAGGAAAAGGTAATTAGCTTAAAAGAAAAGTATCGTTTCACGACGTTGATTGCCAAAAGTCAAAAGATGGAGTTTAAAAATACTTTTCTTCTTCCTTGCTCAACATTCGTCTTCCATCCTTTGGAAAAAACAAAAAGAAAGACGAAAAAAAAGGACACAGCATAATTCACGAGTCGGCTGCTTTTTAATTAACCGGCTTGAAAATGTTCAGGAATCTTCCCTTTTTCCTCTGCTAAAAGGAAGAACCTTGGCACTCAAGGGGTGGCTTATCTTCGCGTTGGCGAAAGGCAAGTAGTTGCTTTGGCACCTTCCTACTTCCCCTCACTCTTCTCCTATCCACTGTAAACTCTTATTTTCCAGTAGAAATCCTTCCACATTCTACAGAATGATACGACATATTTTGTTCCACCCTATGTCTAACTTTTCTCGCCTTTAAAAAATAAAGAAAAGAGAAAAAGAAAGTAAAAGAATATCATTTGAAAAGTATAAGAAATATTATAATAAAAATTAAAACATTTATTTATAAATTTATTATAAATTATAATAAATTATTAATTAATTGTGTGATAAAAATTGTTAAATAATATCATTTTAAATAGAATATTCTTTTAATATAGATAAATATATAAATTTTTTATTTTTAAATATTAAATGTAAATTAAAAAGTGTAAAAAAAATACGGGGTTAAAATGTTTACATTAAATAATTTCAAATGGAAAGATTTTGTTTTATACTGTTAACGATAAACGTAATAATTTATCTAGTTTTATTTTCTTTTTTTCTTCTTTTTTTTTTTTGTTAATTGAAGGATTTATATACATGAATAAATGTATAAAATAAATGTATCGAGTAAGGCACGTAAAAGAAGTTAGGCAAAAACGTACCACCGAAGTGTTCTCGGCTATTTTTGCATTTAACATCAGGGAAACACGCCGGCGTACTTTTTACGAGCTGTACGTGTCTATTAGCCTCATTACCAGAGACCTCTGCAAATGGGGGTAACTCGGAACAACCCTCTTCGGGGTGGAAAACGACGCCACCCGTTATATTACCCTGGTGTTACGCTCCACCCACACTATCGAGCTCGAATTTGTGCTCTGAAGGAGGTACAGCTTCTTCTTCTTATTTCTTATCCTTCCTTTTATCTCTCTCTCTCTCTCTCTCTCTCTCTTCTATCTCTATTCATCCCTCTTTCTATCTATCTCTTTCTGAACTTGCAAATTTTATTCTCGCGAGCCATTAGTTTCAGGATTAATTAAAGAATTTAACCGTCGATAATTACCCACTAATGAAATTTTCTTATTTATACATTTGTCAGATTGCCATAAATATTTTTCATACAAAATTGAATGAATAAAAATAATATTTCATTAATTAATTATTATTATTATTATTTATATTTTAATTTATATATATATATATATATATTAAATATTTCTTAAATGTGTAGAAAATTTATTAAAAAAGAATCTAACATGTAAAATAAGATCACATACATTTTTTGATTACATTAATTATTTATATTTTAATATCCCAGACGTTGAATGAACAACCAATCGGTAACTCTTACGTAAGATTCAAAAATATTTGTCTATCCGACCGAAAAAAATTATTTAAGATTCGATATGATGTAGAATAAATATATTTCTATCGAGGAAAGGAAAAAAAGTAAATCACCCCTTTATCATTATCTACAAAAACCAGGCGTGATAAAAAAGAACGTGACCAGCTACCATACTCGAAACTATAGTGTACAAGAAAAAAAGAAAAAAAAAAGAAAAAAGGCCGAAGAAAAGATTTGTCGTCGCTTTAAATCGTCCTGAAAAGGAGCGGAATTTTTTATTTTTTTTTTTTTTTTCGTTATCCAAGGGGTAGAAGTTACCCCAAGCATTGCAAAGGAGGACTCTAACGCAACCCCTCTAAAGTATTCTGGTTTGAAAACGTAAAGAGGGGAGAGAGAGGGTTGCTGACCTGCCGTACGCGACTAGGATGTTTATTTAACTCGAAGTAATTTGATCAAAAATTTAATCAAGTCGGATTTTTGAGCTCGCGAGCGTACCGAATCGGCCACGCAATGACAATAAAACTCTTCAAAGAATTCTCCTCTCCTTTCTGTCTTTCTTTCTTCTCTTTTTTTTTTTCTTCTTCTTTCTTTTCTTTTTGTTTTCTTTTTTTACTTCTTCCTCGTGTGACGTTTCATCGTTTATGGCACCCTTCGACATAAACGTGTGTCTAGCTAGCTAGCGTTTCGAATCGTCCTCCACACTTCGGATTTTTCACCGGCGTAGAAATGTCATTTGAATTTCTAATGCCGAGGCCCTTTGGAAAGAACGAAATTGTCGTCGTTTAATTAATTCGATCATAAAGACGTGCAATAGTTCTTTACAAACGTATTTCAAAATACGTCAAAGGTCTAAACGCGAAGAATTAGAAATTAAAATAAGATGTTAACATTTGCATATTACGTCATAATTTTATTTATCTTAATATAACATTATGTTAATATTTATTAAACATTTTTATAATATTTAATAGAGAGGAGATAACCAATATAAATCAAAGGGAAGTGTACCAAGGTACTGGAAAACATGAGATTATGTGTATAATATTTAATGTTTATTTAACACTATTTCTAATGAGAAAGTATGAAAAGATACCTTTTGAAATATTTCCGATTAAAATTATTATCATTAATTTAATCTATAATGGTTGTTGGATTAATTATGTGATATCTTAAAATTGAAAAAAAAAAATTAAATAGAAATTAATTTATAATAATTATTCCCAAGATATTTTTTAAAGATGTCAAAAAATACCTACCAAAAAATACACAAAACCGTGGTAGAAATAGTGTTTATAAACTTAAAATTAATTTTTTTATACTCTAACATATTTCTTTTTCCTTTGTGAATAAAAATATTTTTAAAATGTTATTAAATTATTGTAATTCCCGTTATAAATATACATTTAATATACATATATTAGTGTGTTGTTAAATAATAGAAAAATTAAATTGAAAATACTGCATATACAGATAAGATGAAAAATAAAAAAGTACAAGAGAAAAGGTAATAAAAGTTGATTGTCCAGAGTCGAACGAATTTCTGGAAGGTTATCATAATATTTGCTCGGATCATTGACTCCTACCTCAACCCAAAAGGTTCTCGAAGGATAATGATTTTTTTCTTTCGAGCCATTGCGCGGAAACGAAGGAACGTTTTGGAGGGCGCGTTCCTCGTGCGAACGTTTGATAAGGGTGGAATAAGGGTGCCTCCAGTAGCTTCGCGTGATAATTGTTTCGAACTATTTCAATCGGTGTTGCTGCGTTGCTGGATGTTCAACGAACAAAGTGGAAGAAAAAGAAGAAGAAGAAAAAGAAGATAAGGGATGGAAAAAGGCGTAAAAAGGGTCCTTAAAGGGTGAGACGGGGGTGAGTGAGATAAAAAAGAAGAATGAAGGGTGGAAAAATTGTATTAGCGTGCTATACGAGAATCCAACCTGAAGGAAGATAAAAAAAAAAACTAAAATAAAGAAAGAGAAAGAAAGGGAAGATACGAAGGGGTGAGAATGAAAAGAAAAGAAAAGTAAAAGAAATAAAATAAAATAAAATAAAAAAAGAAGAGGCGGACAGTAAGAAAGAGAGAAAGAAAAGTTTAAGGATTCGGTGCTACTACGTAGTCGTATTCTTTTAATTATCCGAGTCCTTGGGTGCCTTCGAAACGTTTCCGTTTTAATTGCGTGCCCCTTGGCGTGTACATTCCACTATCGTTCTCTCAAAGAATTTAATTACCGGCGCGTACACAGGGCAGGTATCGGTAGCGGCGTCGCGCACTCCGTCGCAATTACCGGTATAACTCGACGAAACGATTCGATACGAACGTAAAGCTTTATTAGGATCTAAGCTATCTAGGTAACCACTTACGATATTCCACTTTTACATTTACACTTACAACTTTACCTTCATATACGATTATTTGTTCAACATTTTTTTACAATTTCTCTTCGTGTGTTCATGTTTTTTATTATTCCTGTTATAAATAAAATCACAAAATACAAACTTATAACAAAAGATGATCTAGAGATAAATTAGATTATTAATTAATGATTTATTTGAAAATTTCGAATTTTCATATTTTCATTTATAATTTAATCAGTATACTCGCTAATATATAATTGAACTACTTATTTTAAATATACGTGACAAGTTATTGCGATTGATATTAGTCTCAATTATTTTTACTTATTTAAAAAGTAATCAATTTAATACTAAAACCAAATTAGAATGATTATAATGAAAAACTAGTATCGAGTGCTAACGGAAGCCCCAAATGTTCCATCAGACTATACCTACCAGTTTTGCGTGATCAGCTCAGGTACTTACAAGTTCGTCCAATAAAGTTGGAAAAAAAGAGGAAGGAGTAAGAGGAATGAGAGGGTTTCTGCAAGGAGGAGAAGGAGAAAGGAGGATGAGGGGGGGAAGAGGGGGAGGGCAATCGGTCACTGATTCGGTAAGATCCATAAGGAGCGTGCATAGCGAGGAGCATTAATGACTCGACAAGCATTCCTTGCCCAGATGGTCCTCTCTCTTCCTCTCTTTCCCTCTTTCTACTCGTTCACTCGTTCAACCTTTCCACGTGTGCGTTTGTATCCGCGTCGCCTTTTCTCTCTCTCTCTCTCTCTATCTTTCATTCTATCTTTTTATCTCTTTCTCTCTCTCTCTCTTCTTCACTTCGTCTCTCACCCCCACCCCAGAAGTCTCGCGCGATCGCGTTGGGTGGTCTCTCTACTTTTACCGACGTTAGTCCCATATAGTCGAGAGACGTACACAACACACTCGTATATACATCGACACATATATATATATATACACACATTTAAATTCTCTCTCTTTCTCTTTCTTGCGTGGGTCCCGAACACGGTTAAGAAAGAAAGAGAGATCGAAAGCGAACCTTTATGCCCTTCCACCTTGAATAGATTCTCGCGAAGGATAGAAAACCCCTTCCTATCGAAAAGTTTCTCATTCTTTTTTTATAATCATGCGACATACACAATACGTACATACATATATATATGTATGTATATATACATGGACTTTGACTTTATCATCGCTAGATTTATGCAATTTGAATTTTTTGTCTTATCTCTGTTGAAATTGTAATTATTTTAGTTAAAATTATAGTAAAATATATATAATTGTATTTTCTAAAGGATTTACGAAAAGTTGCGTAATTAATGATTAAATTTTTCTATACATTCTATAATATTTGTTTATAATGCATAATCGAAAAGTTTCTTACTTTTTTCAACTTGCACGTTTAAATACATTTTTCGTATGATTTATAATAAAATATTACTATGTCAGATAAATGATAAGTATTACAGTGATTAATAGAATAATTTTGCGTTTTATATGAATGATATTTTTGAGACTCGATGATTTTTGACCAGCAAAAGTTTTGTCCAATTGTGTCCACCTTTTAATTTCACATTTCCATCTCCTACTCTACTTTATTCTTAATACAATTAATAAATAAGTTAACAATTGTCACAAACGTCACAAGGAAAATTAATTATCTAATAACAAGAAACAACCCTATTATATTTCTATAGAACTGAAACGATACTCTACCGAAATTGATTCGTTCATCTTTCACCGGAAGAGAGATGGTAAAACCCACAACGATTTAAAAGACGCCAGTGCGAGATTAGAATCCGCCCACTGTGAACTATACACGCATCATACGAACACACATGTGCTTATAAACGCACACAAGTTTACAAGAATTGTTTATTATTGTATATACACGCGTACATATACATTGGTACGTTTTGTAACGCGTCGTTACGCGATATTGCAATAGAGGAACGTGCACCGAGTCAAATCGTTTCTCCGAGCCGATCTTCGAGAATACATTACGAGCATGGTTGCGCGCGTGTGCACAAGATCTACGTTGGTTCACACACATCTATACATACGTATTTCTTTCTACATATGTAAAAATGTTTATATAAATGTTTGAATCTATGAATATATATATATGAATCTATATATAATATATATATAATATATTATATGAATATATATATATTATACATATATAATATATTATATGTATCTATCAATGTATATACAAATGTATATACAAATGTATGTATGAATAAGGTGTGTATGTAGAAACGTATGAATGTTTAAATGTATGAATGTATAAATGAATGTATATATGATTGTATGGATAGATGTATATATGTTTATGTGCGCGAGTATGAAGGTATAGTACGTACGTAAATGACCCTTGTACCTTGTACGTGCCCAGCATGCCGAAGCAAAGATCCCCCTTTCGCTACCGAATCCAATCGTTTCATTAGAAGACTCGCGCGCTGTCGCTACGAAAACTTTCCCGTTGGAATGTCTTCCTGCCGATTCGTTACGACCGATTCGACGCACCTTTTTTTATTCTTCCTTTATTTCTTCTTCCTCTTCTTCTCATCTTCTTATATACTTCTATTACTTCTTTTTTTATTTTTTTATTTTTTTATGGTTTTATTATTTTATTTCTTTACGCATATTTTCTTTTAAGTTTTGTAAAGACGAGAGAGAGAGAAAGAGAGAAATAGGGAAAGGGATGGGTGGAAATTTAGTTTGAGTTTTTGTACAAAAAAAAAAAGAGTTAAGAAATTGTAATTTATTTTATAAGTATATATAATTTGTTCGTGATAAATTATTATTCGTTGGGATTTATTAAAAAGGAAAGAGTGTTGTGAGAATGATAGCAAGATTGCGTGTTTTAATGACAACAGACGTATACTATTTAAAATGCATACAGTTTTAATATTAATCAGAATAATATTGACAACTTGATATATTAATATGTGTGACGTAATAACATTTTATTATAATTAATTACTAGGAATATTAAAAAATCCTGACTCAATAAATATCTGCCTAAAATATTGTACAGATAAATTCAACAAATATTATTTTTTAATTATCTACTTAAACATTGAACAATTATGAAAATATTTTGGAAAACACTTGGGAAAGATTTAAAATTCATTGAAAAAAAGAAATTATATAACTTTCATTAACTGAAAGTTAACTACCATTTAAATATAAATACTTCTTTTTCTTCTACCAATAAGCAACGTTCCCGAGTTGGAGAAAACCACGAAAAATTCTTCCTTTGATCTTTTTCGAAAGTAGAAAACGTTAGTAAAACGAGAGTATTCACTCTCTCTCTCTCTCTCTCTCTATCTCTCGATCTTTTCTTTATTCCTTTTTTTTTCTTCTTCCACGAGAAAGACGCCTTAAATCTTTCGGCGTCGTTTGATAGCAAAAGCTTAACACGAAAATAGAAAAGAAGATTGCAACTCGTGCCTGCTTAGGAGAGACTCGCGAAACGGATTTTCATCGAGTCCATACCACGAAGAGGGAGGAAGAGGAGAAAGGGGAGAAAGGGGGTCGAGAAGAAGGTGAAAGAGGCATCAGGGGTTGAGGGGGAGGAAGGGACTCGCGCGCGCACTATTTCAGCTCGTTAGGATAACGAGGATCTAATGTCGCGTTCACAGCCCGGCCAATTACGCGTTACGGACGGAGGCTCGCGTCTTTCGGCGGATCCACACGATGAGAATAAGAAAGATAGAAGGAGAGAGAATGAGGATCACCTTAAGGACCGTTCACAAAAGTATTAACTACGATTCCGCAAAAACTTTCCTATCGAATTGAATATATTTCTATGGTGATTTTTACTAAAAAATGTATGTCTTTCTCATTATTATTTTTTTTTATTAGTATTATTATATATTTATTATGTATATCATATAACAGTACTATAATTTTGTATGTTCTCTTTATATCGATAATTTCGAGATAATTTAAATAATATTATTTTCAAGTGATTTTTAATAGTTTAATACATTTCTTTTCTTTTTGTTATTTTTTGATCAATATTTATAATGGATGATAGTAGAAATAATACTATTAGGGTGATTTTTAATGAAGAAAAATAATTTGAAAAAAATGTTAATCAGTCTGTTTAAAATAAAATATTTGTAATGTACCTTGTGTGCGAACCGATATTTCATCCTAAAACAATTCTACACACAAATAATTTGTACATTACAAAAAAAGAAATTCATGTTAAACAATGTCATAATTTTTAATTCAATTAAATTCATCATAATAATTTCAAGGATATAATTATTCTAACAATTACTTATATAAATTATAATGAAGTCATTTGCAAATAATTATCCGGGACAAATATTTTTCGAAAATTGGTTGGAAAGTGAAAATTTGGCTTTTAGCCCAGGATGAACGGATACTTTAAAGTAAAACAAAACGAATGTGTAGAATCGTAGAAGGGGTGGGGGGGGGGTTCTTATAAGAGAAGAGAAGAGAAGCCGGCTTGGCTTCTTCTCTCTTTCTCGTGGTCCATCGGGGTGGTGATCTATTGGCGTGACATCTGGCTGTGCGTCGTCATAGAGCCGACGCGTTTACAGGGAGCTAAGTGGCCTTTACCCGCTCGATTCCCGAAAACGCGACGATAAATTTCTGTTCGCCGGCTTTGCCTCTTTTAGTTTTCTCTTTTTTCTTCTCCAAATACAAACACACACACACACACATATACGTATATACGCACGCGCGTACATTATTCGACCAAAAGGTGGCACCTTTAATTTGACGGCCCCGGAAACCTCCGTACACACTCGTTAGCGAACTTAAAAAAAAAACGAGAAACTTCAAAATATTTCTACGATGATCTATTAAATGATTTTTTTTCCTTTTAAATGATCCGTTAAAATAATTATTTTTTGAATATTATTTCATAAGAATCATATTTTTGTTATCTTATAAAAATCAATTATACGCGAAATTAATTAGAAACAATTTTCCAGTTTGAACAAATCATTATTATATTTTAAGTATTCTTATATCGGTAAACACAATTTTAAGCGATATAAACACAATCGTTCCTTGTAAATAAAATACGAATAATCATTTAAACGCTATAATAATAAATAAACCGAATAAATGAATATCTAAACGCATACCCAACAGTTAGAAACTTACCAGACATGAACAAAAACCTGATACGAGAATCTTGCAACGTTATAGCTTTACCCCGCAGCCTACTGATATTGTAATAATAATAAACAGGAGAGAAAGAGAGAGAGAGAGAGAGAGAGAGAGAGAAAGAGAGAGATAAAGAGAGATGGAGAGAAAGATGGTTGGGTGGCATTAAATTCAGGAAGGATCGCAAGGTGGTCCGCGGTTCGCAAGAAGGCAAAATTTAGTGAGCCACTAGCGGGAACATAGAGACCCCTAATGGCCATTCCGATGACTATGCTTCTCGACCACGACTTCCACCCCTTTTCTCTCTCTCTCTCTCTCACACACACACTCATTTACTCATACCATTTAAACACCCTGCGTCCCTGCCGTCTCTTCTGTAACCTCTAACTCGTTTTCTCCACCCTCTCTCTCTCTCTCTCTCTTTCTCACTCTCACTCTCACTCTATCTATCTGTCTCTTTCTCTCTTTATACTATAACATTTGTACGTATATGTGCAACGACGTTCCAGCAATTACGCATCGCCGCAGTTAAATACAATGGCTAGGACAACGACTCTGTAATTTATCCCCGGTTTGGGCCGGTGCCCGTACTTTCTCTCTCTCTCTCTCTCTCTGTCTCTTCCTTTCTCTCTTTATCTCACTCTCTCTCTCTCTCTCTCTTTAATGTACACCCTACTTGCTAATAGCCCTTCCCACGCCAACGCTCATCTCCGCACTTAGATTAATGATAATTAATAATGGCGAAAGCATCGTGTTCTTCCACGTGCAACACGAAGAGTATTTAACAAGTTGCACATAGAGTGGAAGACAGGTTTTAAGTAGTTCCGTGTAATTTCTTCACCTTTTTATCTTTTATTTTTTTCTCTTTTTTATTATTATTATTATTGTTATTATTATTATTATTTTATGCCTTTATTTTATGGGTAGAACGAATAAGCGAATTTAGAACATTTATGTAATTATTTTAGAGTTTTATAATATAGTTTGATTAAATATTAACAAATATAATTATTATACAATATAATATATGTGAATAATAATGAATGATACTAATCGAGATAATTTATTATACCAAATATCCTATCAATGATTTTCTTAACAACTTTTATAACTTTGAAATCGTATCATTGCAAAATATTCTGTATAAAGAATTGAATATAAAAAACGTACAATAAATATAGGATTATATCAGTTGAAAAGATATTTAGAGATGATATCGAATCATGGTAAATTAATATCATAAAAGAAATATATAAAAAAAGAAGGGAGGATTATTATTCAGGTAGAAAATAAATCGTAAAAGGATAGATAGTTCGTGGCTAACCAGACAGATGACGATTCTAAATTCGCGTGTTGTTCCTCATCATCCATCATCATACTTATTCACGCAAGTATGTAGCCTATGTACCACTACCTTTCTCTTCTCTTCTTTTTATTATTATTATTATTATTATTATTATTATTATTATTATTATTATTATACTTGTTGTTCGTTTTACGTGTTGTATGCGTTTAAAACGCACGTCAGATTACAAGCGAAGCGTGGTCCTCAGAACACCAAGCATCAAGACTACTATCGTTTTAATTCGTGCTCGTAAAGGGATTACGAAAGGTAGAAAAAAAAAGGAGAGAAAGAGAGAGAAAGAGAGAAAGAGCAATGCTCCGAACAATTCTTATTGCTTATTCTCTTTTTGTATCTAAACTTGATTATCTTACAAATAACTTGTCCGAGTAATATTCGTATTGAATGGAATTTAAATTCTTGATCGATGAATCCCCTTTTTCGATTCATATTATTCATATTTTTTTTTATATTTATATCTGTTTCCACATATTTCTTATTTTATTTTTATCTTCATAAGTGTAT